>NW_018744542.1:0-29100 GCF_001683475.1 Chenopodium quinoa
TGATTATATGTTTCCGAACACTGGCGGTACGTTCTTTCCCATGAGGCAAAGTCGGCACTGGAACAGTCGTTCCCAGGTCATGCGCTGGATTTGAGCGGAGTCTTCCACCATCTCCCGGACGAGCTCTTTCTTCTCTTGCTCGGCCTTTTCCGAGAGCTCTTGGGTAAGACTCTTCTCTTGGTTCACCAGGCGTTCTTTTACGTTGGCCAAAGATTTCTCCATGGCTTCGTAAGAGTGCATTTTTTGGCGAAGAGGTTTCAGCTCGGCCTTAAGGTTTGTGACGGTCTCCTCCAGCTCGTCAACCTTCTTTTGGGCCGCCTCTAACTGAGCCCGAACAGCGGCGGTAGCCTGCGCCTGATAATAAAGAAGATCAATGGTCAGTACTTCATTTTGGGTAATTTGAAACATTGCCTTATCACAGCTGGAGGCGGCCATAGCTTTTGCGGCCTTTACCTCTTTTTTTTCCGATCAATCGGCTTGCGAAGGCTGTTGACTCGGAGCAGGGCCTAAGTACAAAGAAAAACAGGCGTCAGTTTCCAAACAAAAAGATAAAGGCGTCCTGGAACTCAAAAGCTCAAAAATATGCTAAGTATACCTCAGCAAGGACCCCTGAATCCATCAAGGTCAAGGGTGTCGGCACCCCTGACCGCTCCTGTCAGATGGAGGAACTACTTTAACCATGGACTTGGCTACCTCAACCAAGTCAAGCCCCTTAGGGCCGGCTGCATTAAGCGAAAGGAAAAACAAGTTAGACCTAGTCAAGAAGGAAGCAAGTGAGTTTTTACAAGTGATTGTCCCTACTTCTAGGCGGGCCCCGCGGGGTTTTAGAAGAAGTGGCCGGCTGCTTCTCAGCCGCCACTGTTTTCCTGGAAGACCCAGGAGAGCTTGCAACAGTCGTCCTCCGGGCCTTGGGGTCCGGCTGTTGCGAGGAAGAAGCCTTGGAGTGCCAGACTGAAACAAAAAGAGTTAGTATATGCATAAGATAACTAAAAGAGGAAGAGTTTTCGAAGCTTACCAAGGGTGCCCCCTTGTTGGGGAGTCGGCATAAGACTGTTTCATGAGCGAGGCCCGCAACATGGCCGCCGTAGTCTTGGATGCTGTTATTTTACTCATGGCGTCAGCTGCAAGAAATAAACAGCAAAGTTAGTAAAAATCCCAAGTAAACAAGGCGTGAAAAAAACAGAGTATTTGTCAGGCCGGCTACCTCTAGAGCACCGACTGCTGAGGCCACAGGCGGCCAAAAAGTACTCGTCATAGAGCCACTTGAAGCTCGGGACGCAGTTTAGGGGTACTTGCTCTCGTACCCCTGAAGTAGAGTTCACCCTAGTCACTACTTTGAAGAGTCCTCTGTCTAGGATCTCTCTTTTAGCCTTTGGGGGAACAGGCGGCATGCTGCGGCCGCCTGCGAGAAGAGGCGGATCCCTATTCCACTTGTTAAAACGTTGGTTCAGCTCCGTGTCTGAACCCTCAATGATAAGGAAGGTGTTCCGTCAATCCTTCCATTTGTTCGCCTTACCTCTCGTCATGAGGTAACCCCTATGGCTTGTTAATTGATACCAGCCGGTACCTCCCGACTTAGGGGTCCGGCTGAGATAGTTCATGTGGGCGAAAGCCTCAAGCTTGGCTCCACACCGTACATTTCGCACCCGGCCACATAGCCGAGTACGTTTACCCAAGAGTTGGGGGCTAACTGCCATAACCCAGATCATACCCATCTAAAATCCGCTGAACAGCCGGATGTAATGGGAAGCGCAGTCCAGCTTTGATGGCCGCCACATAGCAGCCAAAGCAGCCGTCACCATAGCTGGTACCAGCCGGCCAGACGACAGTGTCTTCTGGATCCGGCACGAACAGTAAAAAATTCCGGGCCCATTCTGTGGTTGGCAATAAAGCTCGCCACGTTGTCTTGCATGGTTGCGATCCGGCCCCGGGGTACCATGCAGTAGTAGGGGGCGTTTTCCTCTCTGTAAGAGGCGGACGGCTCCGCCCAATTGTCCCCCTTCTCAACTGCATGAGAAAGTCTCGCCTCTTGTAGGCGGCTATGTCTTTCTTCTGAGCCTGGAGAACTGTGGCCAGAAGAGCTGGACTCGGACTCGTCCTCTGACGAGTCCGAAGAGGACGACTCCTCCCCTCTCCCAGAGGGGCCCGCCTCCTCTCCCTTAGAAGGGGCAGGAGGAAAATTAGACATGTCAACGGTAAGATGGGAAGGGACCACCTTGGCCTCTCTCTCAGAACTGTCGGCTTGGCAGTCGCCTCGTTTCAATTCTACATCTGGCGCCTGGTCAGATGTTTCACTAAGGAGCACCCTTTGGGAGGAGCCGTCTGAGTTTGATATCATAGCAGTCTGTTTCGTTCTGGCCATCACGTTCTGCATAGACACAGATACAATCAGACTTTGTATAAGGGGCAAAGATGGGTCCAGAAAAGGGCAGGCGGCACTCCTAGTCCTAGATTCAGCCGTCCCCGGTGACCGGCTGATCACTAACTTAGGTCGTGTCGTGTGCTTCCGTGGTGCCATTTCAAAAAATAAAAAGAAAATTAAGAGTAAGAGAACTGAGTTACCTGAACGAGTGACGGTTGATGAAGTCCTGGAAGTCCGGGGCAGTCGGCTTGTCAGAACAGGCGGTAGGCAGAAAAGGTCTGAAATGTCAGAGCAAGTTCAGGGGTCCGAATGTTCTCGCAAAGTTCTCAAATGTGAAAATGACCGAAGTCAGCACTTCCTTTTATAGGCAAAGTGAGAAGGCGAAGGGTCGCTTCCAAATTCAAAATTTGGGCGGGAAAATCTCTCGGCCGTTTGCAAGGTGACACCTGTAGCAGGCCGTCGCCTGTCACCGTGCGACACCTGTCACAGGCGACACGTGACCAGTCACGTGCCACCTGTGAGGGGCAAATGATTAGGGGATTTTTATCCACCAATCACCGTCTGACAAGTGGACCAACCAGGTTCCGCCACGGGTCCTTCACGAAGGCCAATAGGAGCCTGCCACGTGTCAATCACAGATACGTCCTCTACAGACCAATCAAGGCACGCCACGTGTCCACCCATGCCAAATGGGAAAACCGGCCATCAAGGCCCAATCCAGTCTAGAGGCCCGATCAGCCCTAGGTTTACCTTAAACCTAGAAAGTGGCACGCTTCTCAAGGCTATAAATACTTAATTAATCCTCATTAGTTAGGGGACACACGAATCGAGAAATCAAGAAATCAAGCAGAAAAGAACAGAGTTATTACGGAACACCAACAACCGGCTAATCTCGCTAACGACGCAGATTACCAACACTAAGCACTCTCACCTAGAGAGATCTTATTACTTTAATTTCCGTATTAATTACTCCTTAATCAGGTACTAACTTGACCGTTGGAGGCGGAGCTCTCAGGAGTCTCCGTTATTTTGCAGGTACAGGCGTCCGGTTCCAGTCTCGGAATTGTAACTCTCCCGCAGGACATCAGAAAGCCCCGAAACACATTTGACTTTCATTTGATTCAATTAGCTTTGTAGAATGCATTATACTTTAATTTGATTCAAAAAGCTTTATTTAAATGTGTTTGACTTTCATTTGATTTAACTAAATTGAATAAATTCATTTGACTTTCATTTGATTCAAAAAGCTTTGCTTGAATGCATTAGACTTTAATTTGAATCAAAAAAGCTTTGGATGACTGTGTTAGACTTTCATTTTATTCAATTAGCTTTATTGAATGTATTTGACTTTCATTTAATTGAAAAAGATTTGTTTGAAAGTGTTTGACTTTCATTTGATTTTATTAGCTTTGCTTGAATGTGTTTGACTTTCATTTTGATTCAATTAGCTTTGTGGAATGCATTTGACTTTCATTTGATTAAATTAGCTTTGTTGAAAGCATTTAACTTTTATTTGATTCAAAAAGCTTTGTTTGAATGTGTTTGACTTTCATTTAATTTAATTAGCTTTGACTGAATGTGTTTGACTTTAATTTGATTCAAAAAGCTTTGTTTGAATGTGTTTGACTTTCATTTGATTCAACTAGCTTTGTAGAATGGGTTTGACTTTCATTTGATTAAATTAGCTTTGTTGAATGCATTAGACTTTAATTTGAATCAAAAAGCTTTGGTTCACTATGTTTGACTTTTATATGATTCAATTAGATTTGTAGAATGCATTTGAATTTTATTTGATTAAATTAGTTTTGTTGAATGCATTAGACTTTAATTTGAATCAAAAAGCTTTGATCACTATGTTTGACTTTCAATTGATTCAATTAGCTTTATTGAATGCATTTGACTTTCATTTGATTCAAAAAGATTTATTTGAATGTGTTTTACTTTCATTTGATTCAATTAGCTTTGTTTGAATGTGTTTGACTTTGATTTGATTCGTTTAGCTTTGTAGAATGCATTTAACTTTAATTTGATTCAAAAAGCATTATTTGAATGTGTTTGAATTTCATTCGAATAAATTAGCTTTGATGAATGTATTTGACTTTCATTTGATTCAAAAAGCTCTGTTTGAATGTGTTTCACTTTCATTCGATTCAATTAGCTTTACTTGAATGTGTTTGACTTTCATTTGATTAAATTAGCTTTGTTTAATTGTGTTTAACTTTTATTTGAATCAATTAGCTTTGTAGAATGCATTAGATTTTAATTTGAATCAAAAAACTGTGGTTGACTGTGTTTGACTTTCGTTTGATTCAATTAGCTTTATTGAATGCATTTAACTTTTATTTGATTCAAAAAGCTCTGTTTGAATGTGTTTCACTTTCATTTGATTCAATTAGCATTGCTTGAATGTGTTTGACTTTAATTTGATTAAATTAGCTTTGTTGAATGCATTTGACTTTCATTTGATTTAGAAAGCTTTATTTGAAAGTGTTTGACTTGCATTTGATTTAATTAGCTTTGTTTGAATGTGTTTGACTTTAATTTGATTCGAAAAGCTTTGTTTGAATGTGTTTGACTTTCATTTGATTCAACTAGCTTTGTTTGAATGTGTTTGACTTTCATTTGATTCAATCATTAATTGAATGTGTTTGACTTTCATTTGATTCAATTAGCTTTGTAGAATGGGTTTGACTTTCATTTGATGAAATTAGCTGATGTGGATCAAGAGGGAAATTCTTTTGAAGAGCCAATCATATTGGTTTTAAGGCCAATAGGGTTCGAGCTTGGAGTAAAGAATCAAGAATGGTTAACATGCGTAGCCATTGAAGAAAAAGTCAAGGACCAGTTAGGTTCCAACGACAGCAGCGGCGGCGACGCGCCGATCTGGGTGCCACGCGCCGGCTCCCTAGCTCCGGCCTGAGTCCAGCTACACGTTGGTGGGGCGCGTGTCGATGATGGCAGCGCGTGAGACGGTGGTTCGGCGGCAGTACGAAAAGAAAGATTTTCCTAACTTAGTTTTTTCTAGAGTTTTTTGCTTGCAAGTTTTTACCTTTCACTTGAAAGGGTTTTTTCTTGGTTTTAAGCAATTAGGAATCTTCTTAATTTCTGTTATTTTAGTTTAAAATAATTTCTAAGTCAATTAGGAATTGTTTTAAGAAGTTTTAGTTTAATTAGAACTAGTCTTATTACTAGTTTCCTAGTTCCATTAGAATTGGTTTTCCTATTCTATCTAGGATACTTGGGGATCAAGGCTAGGGTTTTTTTTCCTAGTTCGAATAGACTTAGGAATAGTTAGTTTAGTCTATAAATAAGGGATTTTTCGTGGCTTTGGATACACAACCAAAACCAGAAAATTCAATACAAGTTTATTGTTTGTTTTGCTTAATTGCTTACAAATTCTTTTGCTAGTTTTTCAATTCAAGGAGTTGTTTTGATAATTAGAACGTTCAATTCTTAGTTCTAGGAGTAGTCTAAGTTTTGTTCATCAAAGTACTTAGTTCCAGGAGTGGTCTAGGTAATTTGAGAGGCGTTGAATTCGTTCCAGGAGTGGTCGTTTTCAAAGTCATATCCGGTTCGTTATTCTTAAGTTGTTCGATTTTCTTAGGAAATTCGAAGGGCTTGTGTTACTTGTGTGATTTTAGATTCTTTATTAAGTTAAGGGGTTCAAATCCACATCAAATTGGTATCAGATTTCAGGGGTTTTTGATCGTTCAACAATTCGTTCATCAAATCGCACTTGTTCTCGGATAACCAGTTTTTCTGTCAACTTCAGAAGGCTCGTTCTCCTTCGTTACAAGGTCTTTTCAGGTGATTCTTTTTTTTGATTTTGGGTGAAATTTTGTCTAATTTCTGCCTGTGAAATTGCGGAATTTTTCGAGTTCGTTTGCTATTAAACTGGACTGTTTTCCGAAACTGTGTCAGTTTTGGTCCGATTTAATACTTACTGCTCGTTGTGTGCGATTTTGTTCCAAGTTGTGTTGCGATTTTTGTGGGATATACCTGTGTGGATAAGGGTTCTTTTAAGTCTTTTTTTTGTCTTATAATTATGGAGGAAGCTTTGAGCAAACTCATGGATGAATTTGCAAGATTGCAAGATAATACGGAGGCACGTTTTAATGCTTTTTCACAATTATTGCTTGATAAAAAGAAAAAGAAGAAAAAACGGCATGATAGTGATAGTGATGCTTCTAGTAGTGATGATGACACTCATAATAAGAATAAGATCGATGATAAAGGTATCAAGCTTGATGATTTTACGGGTCTAGGAAGCCCCGAAGATTTTCTTGAGTGGGCGAGACACTTAGAGAAAATTTCAGATTATAAAGGTTTTGATGATTCTCAACGTTTCAAAATTGCTTATATACGACTCACTAAGAATGCGGGAATTTGGTTCGATAATTTAAAGACTCGACGTGCTAGAGCAGGGAAGGATAAGATCAAGACATGGACAGTTTTGAAGAAGAAGATGCGTTCTAAATACCTTCCACATGATTTCGAACAAATTCTATATGTGAAACTCACTATGTTGACACAAGATACTAAGAGTGTTAATGAATATATTGCTGAATTTGATAAACTAACCTCTCTTTGTGATTTGGAGGAGAAAGAACCATTGCGGATTGCTCGATTCCTTAAGGGTCTTAATCGACCTATTGCTAAGAAGATTGAATTGAGTACTTATGAGTCATTCAATGATGTGTGCAAACTAGCTTTAAAAATTGAAAGTCATTGGCTCGAAGATAAGAAGAGCACAAGTACAAAGAGTTTTTGGTACCAAGTTCTCACAAGAGACCAAAACAAGCAAAACTTTCAAGCCTTTTAAACCGAGTTCCTACGAGTCTAAGGGAGAAAGCTCAACAAGTGGAGAAAAGAAAATTTGTTAAGATATCTAAAGAAGAGTTCGAATCCCGAATTAGGTGTTTCAAATGTCAAGGAAAGGGACATAGGTCGGATCAATGTCCTTCCAAGAAAGCTCTCACAATAAGACAATACGAACAACAAGTAGAAGAAGAGAAACACATAGTTTTTGGGTGTGACGATGAGGAATCCGAAACTAAGGCAACAAGTAGTGAGGAAGAGAACGATGAGATTGATCCCGAAGATGATGAACAAGTGCTTGTGTTAAGGAAGATCCTCCATGCCGAAGCAAACCCTAACAAATCTCAACGTGAAAACTTATTCCATACTCGTTGCAAAGTAGGAGATAGATCATGCAAGGTGATCATTGATAGTGGTTCATGTACCAATGTGGCGTCCACAGAGATGGTTACTAAGCTCAACCTTCCAACAAGAGTACATGAGAATCCTTACAAGTTGAGTTGGCTTGATGATTCTAAGGGACTTCATGTGAAGAAACAAGCCTTAGTAAGCTTTTCCATTGGCAAATACAAAGAAAAGTTATGGTGTGATATTATTCCTATGAGTGCTTGTCACCTTCTTTTAGGGAGACCTTGGCAATTTGATCGTCAAGTTACACATGATGGTGAGGCAAATACTTATTCGGTCAAAATAGGAAACAAAAGGTTCAAACTCAATCCTCTACCCCCTAATTCAAGCTACGGTCATACCAAAGATAAAGAGAAGCAAGTGCCGAATTTCTTTTTGAATGCTAAGGAACTTGAGAGTGAAGTAGAAAAGGGAGCCACGGTCTTTGCCTTAGTGATAAAAGAGGCGAAATCCACAAGTTCCTCAACAAACATGCACATAGAAGAGTTGCTAGATGAATTTAAGGATGTGTTCCCAGAGGAACTTCCTAAAGGTCTACCTCCTTTGCGTGGAATAGAGCATGCTATTGATCTTATTCCCGGAGCTCCTCTACCTAATAAACCAGCCTATAGGTGCGATCCTACGGCTTCCCAAGAGCTTCAAAGACAAATAGAGGAATTGATTGAAAGAGGCTATGTTCGTGAAAGCATGAGCCCTTGTGCGGTTCCAGCTTTACTAGTTCCAAAGAAAGATGGTACATGGAGAATGTGTATTGATTCAAGAGCGGTCAACAACATTACTATCAAGTATCGATTTCCTATGCCACGACTAGAAGATATGCTTGATGAGTTACATGGTTCTATCATATTTTCCAAGATCGATCTTAGAAGTGGCTACCATCAAATGCGAATTAGAGAAGGAGATGAATGGAAGACTGCTTTCAAAACTAAGCAAGGATTATATGAATGGATGGTCATGCCCTTTGGGCTATGCAATGCGCCAAGTTCATTCATGAGGCTCATGAACGAGGTACTTAGACCCTTCTTAAATAAGTTCATTGTCGTTTACCTTGATGATATATTAGTCTATAGTCGAGATAATATTGAACATATTGATGCTAAGAAACGGCTTGAAGTTTTTAAGAGGACATGTGAACAAGTTAAAGTAAGGATTGAGAAGATGAATAACGTCTACAAAGAAAGGTCAAACAAAAAGCGCAAGCAACCTACATTCAAGCCGGGAGATCTTGTTTGGTTACACTTAAGGAAGGAAAGATTTCCAAACAAAAGGAAGAACAAGCTCATGCCTAGAGCTGACGGCCCTTTTGAGGTTTTGGAAGTTTATGGTGATAGTGCTTACAAACTTGATTTACCAAGCGAATATGGTAATGTAAGTGCTACTTTTAATGTTGGTGATTTGACTCCTTACCTAGATGATGTGAATTTGAGGACAAATTCTTTTGAAGAGGGGGAGAATGATGTGGATCAAGAGGGAAATTCTTTTGAAGAGCCAATCATATTGGTTTTAAGGCCAATAGGGTTCGAGCTTGGAGTAAAGAATCAAGAATGGTTAACATGCGCAGCCATTGAAGAAAAAGTCAAGGACCAGTTAGGTTCCAACGACAGCAGCGGCGGCGACGCGCCGATCTGGGTGCCACGCGCCGGCTCCCTAGCTCCGGCCTGAGTCCAGCTACACGTTGGTGGGGCGCGTGTCGATGATGGCAGCGCGTGAGACGGTGGTTCGGCGGCAGTACGAAAAGAAAGATTTTCCTAACTTAGTTTTTTCTAGAGTTTTTGCTTGCAAGTTTTTACCTTTCACTTGAAAGGGTTTTTCTTGGTTTAAGCAATTAGGAATCTTCTTAATTTCTGTTATTTTAGTTTAAAATAATTTCTAAGTCAATTAGGAATTGTTTTAAGAAGTTTTAGTTTAATTAGAACTAGTCTTATTACTAGTTTCCTAGTTCCATTAGAATTGGTTTTCCTATTCTATCTAGGATACTTGGGGATCAAGGCTAGGGTTTTTTTTCCTAGTTCGAATAGACTTAGGAATAGTTAGTTTAGTCTATAAATAAGGGATTTTTCGTGGCTTTGGATACACAACCAAAACCAGAAAATTCAATACAAGTTTATTGTTTGTTTTGCTTAATTGCTTACAAATTCTTTTGCTAGTTTTCAATTCAAGGAGTTGTTTTGATAATTAGAACGTTCAATTCTTAGTTCTAGGAGTAGTCTAAGTTTTGTTCATCAAAGTACTTAGTTCCAGGAGTGGTCTAGGTAATTTGAGAGGCGTTGAATTCGTTCCAGGAGTGGTCGTTTTCAAAGTCATATCCGGTTCGTTATTCTTAAGTTGTTCGATTTTCTTAGGAAATTCGAAGGGCTTGTGTTACTTGTGTGATTTTAGATTCTTTATTAAGTTAAGGGGTTTAAATCCACATCATTAGCTTTGTTGAAAGCATTAGACTTTAATTTGAATCAAAAAGCTTTGGTTCACTGTGTTAGACTTTCATAGGATTCACTTAGCTTTATTGAATGCATTTGACTTTCATTTGATTCAAAAAGATTTGTTTGAATGTGTTTTACTTTCATTTGATTCAATTAGCTTTGCATGAATGTGTTTGACTTTCATTTGATTAAATTAGCTTTGTTTAATTGTGTTTGACTTTTATTTGATTCAATTAGCTTTGTAGAATGCAGTAGTGTTTAATTTGAATAAAAAAAACTTTGGTTGACTGTGTTTGACTTTTGTTTGATTCAATTAGGTTTATTGAATGCATTTGACTTTTATTTGATTCAAAAAGCTCTGTTTGAATGTGTTTCACTTTCATTTGATTCAATTAGCTTTGCTTGAATGTGTTTGAGTTTCATTTGATTAAATTAGCTTTGTTGAATGCATTTGACTTTCATTTGATTTAGAAAGCTTTTTTTGAAAGCGTTTGACTTGCATTTGATATAATTAGCTTTGTTTGAATTTGTTTGACTTTACTTTGATTCGAAAACCTTTGTTAGAATGTGTTTGACTTTCATTTGATTCAACTAGCTTTGTTTGAATGTGTTTGACTTTCATTTGATTCAATCAGCTTTGTTTGAATGTGTTTGACTTTCATTTGATTCAATTAGCTTTGTAGAATGCATTTGACTTTCATTTGATTAAATTAGCTTTGTTGAATGCATTAGACTTTAATTTGATTCAAAAAGCTTTGGTTCACTGTGTTTGACTTTCATATGATTCAATTAGCTTTATTGAATGCCTTTGACTTTCATTTGATTAAAAAAGATTAGTTTGAATGTGTTTTACTTTTATTTGATTCAATTAGCTTTGCTTGAATCTGTTTGACTTTAATTTGATTAAATTAGCTTTATTGAATGCATTTGACTTTCATTTGATTCAAAAAGATTTGTTTAAATGTGTTTAACTTTCATTGGATTCAATTAGCTTTGTTGAATGTGATTGACTTTCATTTGATTCAATTAGCTTTGTTGAATGCATTAGACTTTCATTTGATTCAAAAAGCTTTGTTGAATGCATTTAACTTTTATTTGATTCAAAAAGCTTTGTTTGAATGTGTTTGACTTTCATTTAATTTAATTAGCTTTGACTGAATGTGTTTGACTTTAATTTGATTCAAAAAGCTTTGTTTGAATGTGTTTGACTTTCATTTGATTCAACTAGCTTTGTTTGAATGTGTTTGACTTTCATTTGATTCAATCAGTTTTTTTAATGTGTTTGACTTTCATTTGATTCAATTAGCTTCGTTTGAATGTGTTTAACTTTCATTTGATTCAATTTGATTAGTAGAATGCATTTGAATTTCATTTGATTAAATTAGTTTTGTTGAATGCATTAGACTATAATTTGAATCAAAAAGCTTTGGTTCACTATGTTTGACTTTCATTTGATTCAATTAGCTTTATTGAATGCATTTGACTTTCATTTGATTCAAAAAGATTTATTTGAATGTGTTTTACTTTCATTTGATTCAATTAGCTTTGTTTGAATGTGTTTGACTTTGATTTGATTCGTTTAGCTTTGTAGAATGCATTTAACTTTAATTTAATTCAAAAAGCATTGTTTGAATGTGTTTCACTTTCATTCGATTCAATTAGCTTTGCTTGAATGTGTTTTACTTTCATTTGATTAAATTAGCTTTGTTTAATTGTGTTTGACTTTTATTTGATTCAATTAGCTTTGTAGAATGCATTAGTGTTTAATTTGAATAAAAAAAACTTTGGTTGACTGTGTTTGACTTTTGTTTGATTCAATTAGGTTTATTGAATGCATTTGACTTTTATTTGATTCAAAAATCTCTGTTTGAATGTGTTTCACTTTCATTTGATTCAATTAGCTTTGCTTGAATGTGTTTGAGTTTCATTTGATTAAATTAGCTTTGTTGAATGCATTTGACTTTCATTTGATTTAGAAAGCTTTTTTTGAAAGCGTTTGACTTGCATTTGATATAATTAGCTTTGTTTGAATTTGTTTGACTTTACTTTGATTCGAAAACCTTTGTTTGAATGTGTTTGACTTTCATTTGATTCAACTAGCTTTGTTTGAATGTGTTTGACTTTCATTTGATTCAATTAGCTTTGTAGAATGCATTTGACTTTCATTTGATTAAATTAGCTTTGTTGAATGCATTAGACTTTAATTTGATTCAAAAAGCTTTGGTTCACTGTGTTTGACTTTCATATGATTCAATTAGCTTTATTGAATGCCTTTGACTTTCATTTGATTAAAAAAGATTTGTTTGAATGTGTTTTACTTATATATGATTCAATTAGCTTTGCTTGAATCTGTTTGACTTTAATTTGATTAAATTAGCTTTATTGAATGCATTTGACTTTCATTTGATTCAAAAAGATTTGTTTAAATGTGTTTGACTTTCATTGGATTCAATTAGCTTTGTTGAATGTGATTGACTTTCATTTGATTCAATTAGCTTTGTTGAATGCATTAGACTTTCATTTGATTCAAAAAGCTTTGTTGAATGCATTTAACTTTTATTTGATTCAAAAAGCTTTGTTTGAATGTGTTTGACTTTCATTTAATTTAATTAGCTTTGACTGAATGTGTTTGACTTTAATTTGATTCAAAAAGCTTTGTTTGAATGTGTTTGACTTTCATTTGATTCAACTAGCTTTGTTTGAATGTGTTTGACTTTCATTTGATTCAATCAGTTTTTTTGAATGTGTTTGACTTTCATTTGATTTAATTAGCTTCGTTTGAATATGTTTAACTTTCATTTGATTCAATTTGATTAGTAGAATGCATTTGAATTTCATTTGATTAAATTAGTTTTGTTGAATGCATTAGACTTTAATTTGAATCAAAAAGCTTTGGTTCACTATGTTTGACTTTCATTTGATTTAATTAGCTTTATTGAATGCATTTGACTTTCATTTGATTCAAAAAGATTTATTTGAATGTGTTTTACTTTCATTTGATTCAATTAGCTTTGTTTGAATGTGTTTGACTTTGATTTGATTCGTTTAGCTTTGTAGAATGCATTTAACTTTAATTTAATTCAAAAAGGATTGTTTGAATGTGTTTCACTTTCATTCGATTCAATTAGCTTTGCTTGAATGTGTTTGACTTTCATTTGATTAAATTAGCTTTGTTTAATTGTGTTTGACTTTTATTTGATTCAATTAGCTTTGTAGAATACATTAGATTTTAATTTGAATCAAAAAACTATGGTTGACTGTGTTTGACTTTCGTTTGATTCATTTAGCTTTATTGAATGCATTTGACTTTTATTTGATTCAAAAAGCTCTGTTTGAATGTGTTTCAGTTTCATTTGATTCAATTAGCTTTGCTTGAATGTGTTTGACTTTGATTTGATTAAATTAGCTTTGTTGAATGCATTGGACTTTCGTTTGATTTAGAAAGCTTTGTTTGAAAGTGTTTGACTTGCATTTGATTTAATTAGCTTTGTTTGAATGTGTTTGACTTTAATTTGATTCGAAAAGCTTTGTTTGAATGTGTTTGACTTTCATTTGATTCAACTAGCTTTGTTTGAATGTGTTTGACTTTCATTTGATTCAATCAGCTTTAATTGAATGTGTTTGACTTTCATTTGATTCAATTAGCTTTGTAGAATGGGTTTGACTTTCATTTGATTAAATTAGCTTTGTTGAATGCATTAGACTTTAATTTGAATCAAAAAGCTTTGGTTCACTATGTTTGACTTTCATATGATTCAATTAGCTTTATTGAATGCCTTTGACTTTCATTTGATTAAAAAAGATTAGTTTGAATGTGTTTTACTTTTATTTGATTCAATTAGCTTTGCTTGAATCTGTTTGACTTTCATTTGATTAAATTAGCTTTATTGAATGCATTTGACTTTCATTTGATTCAAAAAGATTTGTTTGAATGTGTTTGACTTTCATTGGATTCAATTAGCTTTGTTTGAATGTGATTGACTTTCATTTGATTCAATTAGCTTTGTTGAATGCATTAGACTTTAATTTGATTCAAAAAGCTTTTTTTGAATGTGTTTGATTATCATTTGCTTCAATTAGCTTCGTTTGAATGTGTTTGACTTTTATTTGATTCAAAAAGCTTTGTTTGAACTTGTTTGACTTTCATTTTATTCAATTAGCTTTGTTTGACTGTTTTTGACTTTCATTTGATTCATTTTGCTTTGTACAATGCATTTGACTTTCATTTGATTTAATTAGCTTTGTTGTATTTATTTGACTTTCATTTGATTCAGAAAGCTTTGTTTGAATGTGTTTTACTTTCATTTGATATGATTAGCTTTTTTTAAATGGGTTTGAGTTTTATTTGACTCAAAAAGCTTTGTTTGAATGTGTTTGACTTTCATTTGATTCAATTAGCTTTGTTTGAATGTGTTTAACTTTTATTTAATTCGTTTAGCTTTGTAGAATGCATTTGACTTTAATTTGATTCAAAAAGCTTTATTTGACTGTGTTTGACTTTCATTCGAATCATTTAGCTTTGATGAATGCATTTGATTTTCATTTGATTCAAAAAGCTCAGTTTGAATGTGTTTTACTTTCATTTGATTCAATTAGCTTTGCTTGAATGTGTTTGACTTTCATTTGATTAAATTATCTTTGTTTAATTATGTTTGAATTTTATTTGATTCAATTAGCTTTGAAGAATGCATTAGATTTTAATTTGAATCAAAAAGCTTTGGTTGACTGTGTTTGACTTTCGTTTGATTCAATTAGCTTTATTGAATGCATTTGACTTTTATTTGATTCAAAAAGCTCTGTTTGAATGTGTTTACTTTCATTTGATTCAATTTGCTTTGCTTGAATGTGTTTGGCTTTCATTTGATTAAATTAACTTTGTTGAATGCATTTGACTTTAATTTGATTTAGAAAGCTTTGTTTGAAAGTGTTTGACATGTATTTGATTTAATTATCTTTGTTTGAATGTGTTTGACTTTAATTTGATTCGAAAAGCTTTGTTTGAATGTGTTTGACTTTCATTTGATTCATCTAGCTTTGTTTGAATGTGTTTAACTTTCATTCGATTCAATCAGCTTTGTTTGAATGTGTTTGACTTTCATTTGATTCAATTAGCTTTGTAGAATGCATTTGACTTTCATTTGATTAAATTAGCTTTGTTGAATGCATTAGACTTTAATTTGAATCAAAAAGCTTTGGTTCACTGTGTTTGACTTTCATATGATTCAATTAGCTTTATTGAATGCATTTGACTTTCATTTCATTTAAAAAGATTTGTTTGAATGTGTTTTACTTTCATTTGATTCAATTAGCTTTGTTTGAATGTGTTTGTCTTTCATTTGATTAAATTAGCTTTATTGAATGCATTTGACTTTCATTTGATTTAAAAAGATTTGTTTGAATGTGTTTGACTTTCATTGAATTCAATTAGATTTGTTTGAATTTGTTTTAACTTTCATTTGATTCAATTAGCTTTGTTGAATGCATTAGACTTTAATTTGATTCAAAAACCTTTTTTTGAATGTGTTTGATTATCATTTGATTCAATTAGCTTTGTTTGAATGTGTTTGACTTTAATTTGATTCAAAAAGCTTTGTTTGAACGTGTTTGACTTTCATTTTATTCAATTAGCTTTGTTTGAATGTGTTTGGCTTTCATTTGATTCAATTAGCTTTGTACAATGCATTTGACTTTCATTTGATTCAAAAATCTTTGTTTGAATGTGTTTAACTTACATTTGATTCGTTTAGCTTCGTAGAATGCATTTGACTTTCATTTGATTCAATTAGCTTTGTAGAATGCATTATACTTTAATTTGATTCAAAAAGCTTTATTTAAATGTGTTTGACTTTCATTTGATTTAACTAGCTTGAATAAATTCATTTGACTTTCATTTAATTCAAAAAGCTTTGCTTGAATGCATTAGACTTTAATTTGAATCAAAAAGCTTTGGTTGACTGTGTTTGACTGTCATTTTATTCAAAAAAAGCTTTGCTTGAATGCATTAGACTTTAATTTGAATCAAAAAGCTTTGGTTGACTGTGTTTGACTTTCATTTTATTCAATTAGCTTTATTGAATGCATTTGACTTTCATTTAATTCAAAAAGATTTGTTTGAATGTGTTTGACTTTCATTTGATTTTATTAGCTTTGCTTGAATGTGTTTGACTTTCATTTGATTCAATTAGCTTTGTGGAATGCATTTGACTTTCATTTGATTAAATTAGCTTTGTTGAATGCATTTAACTTTTATTTGATTCAAAAAGCTTTGTTTGAATGTGTTTGACTTTCATTTAATTTAATTAGCTTTGACTGAATGTGTTTGACTTTAATTTGATTCAAAAAGCTTTGTTTGAATGTGTTTGACTTTCATTTAATTCAACTAGCTTTGTTTGAATGTGTTTGACTTTCATTTGATTCAATCAGCTTTTTTGAATGTGTTTGACTTTCATTTGATTCAATTAGCTTTGTTTGAATGTGTTTGACTTTCATTTGATTCAATTAGCTTTGTAGAATGCATTTGAATTTCATTTGATTAAAATAGTTTTGTTGAATGCATTAGACTTTAATTTGAATCAAAAAGCTTTGGTTCACTATGTTTGACTTTCATTTGATTCAATTAGCTTTATTGAATGCATTTGACTTTCATTTGATTCAAAAATATTTATTTGAATGTGTTTTACTTTCATTTGATTCAATTAGCTTTGTTTGAATGTGTTTGACTTTGATTTGATTCGTTTAGCTTTGTAGAATGCATTTGACTTTAATTTGATTCAAAAAGCATTATTTGAATGTGTTTGAATTTCATTCGAATAAATTAGCTTTGATGAATGTATTTGACTTTCATTTGATTCAAAAAGCTCTGTTTGAATGTGTTTCACTTTCATTCGATTCAATTAGCTTTGCTTGAATGTGTTTGACTTTCATTTGATTAAATTAGCTTTGTTTAATTGTGTTTGACTTTTATTTGATTCAATTAGCTTTGTAGAATGCATTAGATTTTAATTTGAATCAAAAAACTGTGGTTGACTGTGTTTGACTTTCATTTGATTAAATTAGCTTTGTTTAATTGTGTTTGACTTTCATTTGATTCAATTACTTTTGTAGAATGCATTTGACTTTCATTTGATTAAATTAGCTTTGTTGCATTAGACTTTAATTTGAATCAAAAAGCTTTAGTTCATTGTGTTTGACTTTCATATGATTCAATTTGCTTTATTGAATACATTTGACTTTCATTTGATTCAATAAGATTTGTTTGAATGTGATTTACTTTCATTTGATTCAATAAGCTTTGCTTGAATGTGTTTCACTTTCATTTGATTTAATTAGCTTTATTGAATGCATTTGACTTTCATTTGATTCAAAAAGATTTGTTTGAATGTGTTTGACTTTCATTGGATTCAATTAGATTTGTTTGAATGTGTTTGACTTTCATTTGATTCAATTAGCTTTGTTGAATGCATTAGACTTTAATTTGCTTCAATTAGCTTTGTTTGAATGTGTTTTACTTTTATTTGATTCAAAAAGCTTTGTTAGAACGTGTTTGACTTTCATTTTATTCAATTAGCTTTGTTTGAATGTTTTTGACTTTCATTCAAATCAATTAGCTTTGACGAATGCATTTGACTTTCATTTAATTTAAAAAGCTCTGTATGAATGTGTTTGACTTTCATTTGATTCAATTAGCTTTGTTAAATGCGTTTCACTTTCATTTGATTCAGAAAGCTTTGTTTGAATGTGTTTTACTTTTATTTGATATAATTAGCTTTGTTTAAATGGGTTTGACTTTTATTTGACTCAAAAAGCTTTGTTTGAATGTGTTTGACTTTCATTTGATTCAATTAGCTTTGTTTGAATGTGTTTAACTTTTATTTAATTCGTTTAGCTTTGTAGATTGCATTTGACTTTAATTTGATTCAAAAAACTTTATTTGATTGTGTTTGACTTTCATTCGAATCATTTAGCTTTGATGAATGCATTTGATTTTCATTTGATTCAAAAAGCTCAGTTTGAATGTGTTTTACTTTCATTTGATTCAATTAGCTTTGCTTGAATGTGTTTGACTTTCATTTGATTAAATTATCTTTGTTTAATTGTGTTTGACTTTTATTTGATTCAATTAGCTTTGAAGAATGCATTAGATTTTAATTTGAATCAAAAAGCTTTGGTTGACTGTGTTTGACTTTCGTTTGATTCAATTAGCTTTATTGAATGCATTTGACTTTTATTTGATTCAAAAAGCTCTGTTTGAATGTGTTTCACTTTCATTTGATTCAATTAGCTTTCCTTGAATGTATTTGACTTTGATTTGATTAAATTAGCTTTGTTGAATGCATTTGACTTTAATTTGATTTAGAAAGCTTTGTTTGAAAGTGTTTGACATTTATTTGATTTAATTATCTTTGACTGAATGTGTTTGACTTTAATTTGATTCAAAAAGCTTTGTTTGAATGTGTTTGACTTTCATTTGATTCAACTAGCTTTGTTTGAATGTGTTTGACTTTCATTTGATTCAATCAGCTTTTTTGAATGTGTTTGACTTTTATTTGATTCAATTAGCTTTGTTTGAATGTGTTTGACTTTCATTTGATTCAATTAGCTTTGTAGAATGCATTTGAATTTCATTTGATTAAATTAGTTTTGTTGAATGCATTAGACTTTAATTTGAATCAAAAAGCTTTGGTTCACTATGTTTGACTTTCATTTGATTCAATTAGCTTTATTGAATGCATTTGACTTTCATTTGATTCAAAAATATTTATTTGAATGTGTTTTACTTTCATTTGATTCAATTAGCTTTGTTTGAATGTGTTTGACTTTCATTTGAATCAATTAGCTTTGATGAATGCATTTGACTTTCATTTTATTCAAAAAGCTCTGTTTGAATGTGTTTCACTTTCATTCGATTCAATTAGCTTTGCTTGAATGTGTTTGACTTTCATTTGATTAAATTAGCTTTGTTTAATTGTGTTTGACTTTTATTTGATTCAATTAGCTTTGTAGAATGCATTAGATTTTAATTTGAATCAAAAAACTGTGGTTGACTGTGTTTGACTTTCATTTGATTAAATTAGCTTTGTTTAATTGTGTTTGACTTTCATTTGATTCAATTACTTTTGTAGAATGCATTTGACTTTCATTTGATTAAATTAGCTTTGTTGCATTAGACTTTAATTTGAATCAAAAAGCTTTGGTTCATTGTGTTTGACTTTCATATGATTCAATTAGCTTTATTGAATACATTTGACTTTCATTTGATTCAATAAGATTTGTTTGAATGTGATTTACTTTCATTTGATTCAATAAGCTTTGCTTGAATGTGTTTCACTTTCATTTGATTTAATTAGCTTTATTGAATGCATTTGACTTTCATTTGATTCAAAAAGATTTGTTTGAATGTGTTTGACTTTCATTGGATTCAATTAGATTTGTTTGAATGTGTTTGACTTTCATTTGATTCAATTAGCTTTGTTGAATGCATTAGACTTTAATTTGATTCAAAAAGCTTTTTTTGAATGTGTTTGATTATCATTTGCTTCAATTAGCTTTGTTTGAATGTGTTTTACTTTTATTTGATTCAAAAAGCTTTGTTTGAACGTGTTTGACTTTCATTTTATTCAATTAGCTTTGTTTGAATGTTTTTGACTTTCATTCAAATCAATTAGCTTTGACGAATGCATTTGACTTTCATTTAATTTAAAAAGCTCTGTATGAATGTGTTTGACTTTCATTTGATTCAATTAGCTTTGTTAAATGCATTTCACTTTCATTTGATTCAGAAAGCTTTGTTTGAATGTGTTTTACTTTTATTTGATATAATTAGCTTTGTTTAAATGGGTTTGAGTTTTATTTGACTCAAAAAGCTTTGTTTGAATGTGTTTGACTTTCATTTGATTCAATTAGGTTTGTTTGAATGTGTTTAACTTTTATTTAATTCGTTTAGCTTTGTAGAATGCATTTGACTTTAATTTGATTCAAAAAGCTTTATTTGACTGTGTTTGTCTTTCATTCGAATCATTTAGCTTTGATGAATGCATTCGACTTTCATTTGATTCAAAAAGCTCAGTTTGAATGTGTTTTACTTTCATTTGATTCAATTAGCTTTGCTTGAATGTGTTTGACTTTCATTTGATTAAATTAGCTTTGTTTAATTGTGTTTGACTTTTATTTGATTCAATTAGCTTTGAAGAATGCATTAGATTTTAATTTGAATCAAAAAGCTTTGGTTGACTGTGTTTGACTCTCGTTTGATTCAATTAGCTTTATTGAATGCATTTGACTTTTATTTGATTCAAAAAGCTCTGTTTGAATGTGTTTACTTTCATTTGATTCCATTTGCTTTGCTTGAATGTGTTTGACTTTCATTTGATTAAATTAGCTTTGTTGAATGCATTTAACTTTAATTTGATTTAGAAAGCTTTGTTTGAAAGTGTTTTCACTTTTATTTGATTTAATTATCTTTGTTTGAATGTGTTTGACTTTAATTTGATTCGAAAAGCTTTGTTTGAATGTGTTTGACTTTCATTTGATTCAATTTGCTTTGTACAATGCATTTGACTTTCATTTGCTTCAATTAGCTTTGTTTGAATGTGTTTGACTTTTATTTGATTCAATTAGCTTTGTAGAATGCGTTTGACTTTCATTTGATTAAATTAGCTTTGTTGAATGCATTAGACTTTAATTTGAATCAAAAAGCTTTGGTTCACTGTGTTTGACTTTCATATGATTCAATTAGCTTTATTGAATGCATTTGACTTTCATTTGATTTAAAAAGACTTGTTTGAATGTGTTTTACTTTCATTTGATTCAATTAGCTTTGCTTGAATGTGTTTGACTTTCATTTGATTAAATTAGCTTTATTGAATGTGTTTTACTTTCATTTGATTCAATTAGCTTTGCTTGAATCTGTTTGACTTTCATTTGATAAAATTAGCTTTATTGAATGCATTTGACTTTCATTTGATTCAAAAAGATTTGTTTGAATGTGTTTGACTTTCATTGGATTCAATTAGCTTTGTTTGAATGTGATTGACTTTCATTTGATTCAATTAGCTTTGTTGAATGCATTAGACTTTAATTTGATTGAAAAAGCTTTTATTGAATGCATTTGACTTTCATTTGCTTCAATTAGCTTTGTTTGAATGGGTTTGACTTTTATTTGATTCAAAAAGCTTTGTTTGAACGTGTTTGACTTTCATTTGATTCAATTAGCTTTGCTTGAATCTGTTTGACTTTCATTTGATTAAATTAGCTTTATTGAATGCATTTGACTTTCATTTGATTCAAAAAGATTTGTTTGAATGTGTTTGACTTTCATTGGATTCAATTAGCTTTGTTTGAATGCATTAGACTTTAATTTGATTCAAAAAGCTTTTTTTGAATGTGTTTGATTATCATTTGCTTCAATTAGCTTTGTTTGAATGTGTTTGACTTTTATTTGATTCAAAAAGCTTTGTTTGAACGTGTTTGACTTTCATTTTATTCAATTAGCTTTGTTTGAATGTTTTTGACTTTCATTTTATTCAATTTGCTTTGTACAATGCATTTGACTTTAATTTGATTTAATTAGCTTTGTTGAATATATTTGACTTTCATCTGATTCAGAAAGCTTTGTTTGAATGTGTTTTACTTTCATTTGATATGATTAGCTTTTTTTAAATGGGTTTGACTTTTATTTGACTCAAAAAGCTTTGTTTGAATGCGTTTGACTTTCATTTGATTCAATTAGCTTTGTTGAATGCATTAGACTTTCATTTGATTCAAAATGCTTTTTTTGAATGTGTTTGATTATCATTTGCTTCAATTAGCTTTGTTTGAATGTGTTTGACTTTTATTTGATTCAAAAAGCTTTGTTTGAACGTGTTTGACTTTCATTTTATTCAATTAGCTTTGTTTGAATATTTTTGACTTTCATTCAAATCAATTAGCTTTGACGAATGCATTTGACTTTCATTTAATTTAAAAAGCTTTGTATGAATGTGTTTGACTTTCATTTGATTCAATTAGCTTTGTTAAATGCATTTCACTTTCATTTAATTCAGAAAGCTTTGTTTGAATGTGTTTTACTTTTATTTGATATAATTAGCTTTGTTTATATGGGTTTGACTTTTATTTGACTCAAAAAGCTTTGTTTGAATGTGTTTGACTTTCATTTGATTCAATTAGCTTTGTTTGAATGTGTTTAACTTTTATTTAATTCGTTTAGCTTTGTAGAATGCATTTGACTTTAATTTGATTCAAAAAGCTTTATTTGACTGTGTTTGACTTTCATTCGAATCATTTAGCTTTGATGAATGCATTTGACTTTCATTTGATTCAAAAAGCTCAGTTTGAATGTGTTTTAATTTCATTTGATTCAATTAGCTTTGCTTGAATGTGTTTGACTTTCATTTGATTAAATTAGCTTTGTTTAATTGTGTTTGACTTTTATTTGATTCAATTAGCTTTGAAGAATGCATTAGATTTTAATTTGAATCAAAAAGCTTTGGTTGACTGTGTTTGACTTTCGTTTGATTCAATTAGATTTATTGAATGCATTTGACTTTTATTTGATTCAAAAAGCTCTGTTTGAATGTGTTTCACTTTAATTTGATTCAATTTGCTTTGCTTGAATGTGTTTGACTTTCATTTGATTAAATTAGCTTTGTTGAATGCATTTGACTTTAATTTGATTTAGAAAGCTTTGTTTGAAAGTGTTTGACTTTTATTTGATTTAATTATCTTTATTTGAATGTGTTTGACTTTAATTTGATTCGAAAAGCTTTGTTTGAATGTGTTTGACTTTCATTTGATTCCACTAGCTTTGTTTGAATGTGTTTGACTTTCATTTGATTCAATCAGCTTTGTTTGAATGTGTTTGACTTTCATTTGATTCAATTAGCTTTGTAGAATGCGTTTGACTTTCATTTGATTAAATTAGCTTTGTTGAATGCATTAGACTTTAATTTGAATCAAAAAGCTTTGGTTCATTGTGTTTAACTTTCATATGATTCAATTAGCTTTATTGAATGCATTTGACTTTCATTTGATTTAAAAAGACTTGTTTGAATGTGTTTTACTTTCATTTGATTCAATTAGCTTTGCTTGAATGTGTTTGACTTTCATTTGATTAAATTAGCTTTATTGAATGTGTTTTACTTTCATTTGATTCAATTAGCTTTGCTTGAATCTGTTTGACTTTCATTTGATTAAATTAGCTTTATTGAATGCATTTGACTTTCATTTGATTCAAAAAGATTTGTTTGAATGTGTTTGACTTTCATTGGATTCAATTAGCTTTGTTTGAATGTGATTGACTTTCATTTGATTCAATTAGCTTTGTTGAATGCATTAGACTTTAATTTGATTCAAAAAGCTTTTATTGAATGCATTTGACTTTCATTTGCTTCAATTAGCTTTGTTTGAATGGGTTTGACTTTTATTTGATTCAAAAAGCTTTGTTTGAACGTGTTTGACTTTCATTTGATTCAATTAGCTTTGCTTGAATCTGTTTGACTTTCATTTGATTAAATTAGCTTTATTGAATGCATTTGACTTTCATTTGATTCAAAAAGATTTGTTTGAATGTGTTTGACTTTCATTGGATTCAATTAGCTTTGTTTGAATGCATTAGACTTTAATTTGATTCAAAAAGCTTTTTTTGAATGTGTTTGATTATCATTTGCTTCAATTAGCTTTGTTTGAATGTGTTTGACTTTTATTTGATTCAAAAAGCTTTGTTTGAACGTGTTTGACTTTCATTTTATTCAATTAGCTTTGTTTGAATGTTTTTGACTTTCATTTTATTCAATTTGCTTTGTACAATGCATTTGACTTTAATTTGATTTAATTAGCTTTGTTGAATATATTTGACTTTCATCTGATTCAGAAAGCTTTGTTTGAATGTGTTTTACTTTCATTTGATATGATTAGCTTTTTTTAAATGGGTTTGACTTTTATTTGACTCAAAAAAGCTTTGTTTGAATGCGTTTGACTTTCATTTGATTCAATTAGCTTTGTTGAATGCATTAGACTTTCATTTGATTCAAAATGCTTTTTTTGAATGTGTTTGATTATCATTTGCTTCAATTAGCTTTGTTTGAATGTGTTTGACTTTTATTTGATTCAAAAAGCTTTGTTTGAACGTGTTTGACTTTCATTTTATTCAATTAGCTTTGTTTGAATGTTTTTGACTTTCATTCAAATCAATTAGCTTTGACGAATGCATTTGACTTTCATTTAATTTAAAAAGCTTTGTATGAATGTGTTTGACTTTCATTTGTTTCAATTAGCTTTGTTAAATGCATTTCACTTTCATTTAATTCAGAAAGCTTTGTTTGAATGTGTTTTACTTTTATTTGATATAATTAGCTTTGTTTATATGGGTTTGACTTTTATTTGACTCAAAAAGCTTTGTTTGAATGTGTTTGACTTTCATTTGAGTCAATTAGTTTTGTTTGAATGTGTTTAACTTTTATTTAATTCGTTTAGCTTTGTAGAATGCATTTGACTTTAATTTGATTCAAAAAGCTTTATTTGACTGTGTTTGACTTTCATTCGAATCATTTAGCTTTGATGAATGCATTTGACTTTCATTTGATTCAAAAAGCTCAGTTTGAATGTGTTTTAATTTCATTTGATTCAATTAGCTTTGCTTGAATGTGTTTGACTTTCATTTGATTAAATTAGCTTTGTTTAATTGTGTTTGACTTTTATTTGATTCAATTAGCTTTGAAGAATGCATTAGATTTTAATTTGAATCAAAAAGCTTTGGTTGACTGTGTTTGACTTTCGTTTGATTCAATTAGATTTATTGAATGCATTTGACTTTTATTTGATTCAAAAAGCTCTGTTTGAATGTGTTTCACTTTAATTTGATTCAATTTGCTTTGCTTGAATGTGTTTGACTTTCATTTGATTAAATTAGCTTTGTTGAATGCATTTGACTTTAATTTGATTTAGAAAGCTTTGTTTGAAAGTGTTTGACTTTTATTTGATTTAATTATCTTTATTTGAATGTGTTTGACTTTAATTTGATTCAAAAAGCTTTGTTTGAACGTGTTTGACTTTCATTTTATTCAATTAGCTTTGTTTGAATGTTTTTGACTTTCATTTTATTCAATTTGCTTTGTACAATGCATTTGACTTTAATTTGATTTAATTAGCTTTGTTGAATATATTTGACTTTCATTTGATTCAGAAAGCTTTGTTTGAATGTGTTTTACTTTCATTTGATATGATTAGCTTTTTTTAAATGGGTTTGACTTTTATTTGACTCAAAAAGCTTTGTTCGAATGTGTTTGACTTTCATTTGATTCAATTAGCTTTGTTTGAATGTGTTTGACTTTGATTTGATTCAAAAAGCTTTATTTGAATGTGTTTTGACTTTCATTCGAATCAATTAGCTTTGATGAATGTATTTGACTTTCATTTGATTCAAAAAGCTCTGTTTGAATGTGTTTGACTTTCATTTGATTCATATAGCTTTGCTTGAATGTGTTTGACTTTCATTTGATTAAATTAGCTTTGTTTAATTGTGTTTGACTTTTATTTGATTCAATTAGTTTTGTAGAATGCATTAGACTTTGATTTTAATCAAAAAGCTTTGGTTGACTATGTTTGACTTTCGTTTGATTAATTTAGCTTTATTGAACGCATTTGACCTTCATTTGATTCAAAAAGATTTGTTTGAATGTGTTTTACTTTCATTTGATTCAATTAGCTTTGCTTGAATGTGTTTGACTTTCATTTGATTAAATTAGCTTTGTTGAATGCATTTGACTTTCATTTGATTTAGAAAGCTTTGTTTAAAAGTGTTTGACTTGCATTTGATTTAATTAGCTTTGTTTGAATGTGTTTGACTTTAATTTGATTCAAAAAGCTTTGTTTAAATGCATTTGACTTTCATTTGATTCAACTAGCTTTGTTTGAATGTGTTTGACTTTTATTTGATTCGTTTAGCTTTGTAGAATGCATTTGACTTTAATTTGATTCAAAAATCTTTATTTGAATGTGTTTGACTTTCATTCAAATCAATTAGCTTTGTTGAATGCATTTCACTTTCATTTGATTCAAAAAGCTCTGTTTGAATGTGTTTGACATTCATTTGATTCAATTAGCTTTGCTTGAATGTATTTGACTTTCATTTTTTTAAATTAGCTTTGTTTAATTGTGTTTGACTTTCATTTGATTCAATTAGCTTTGTAGAATGCAATTGACTTTCATTTGATTAAATTAGCTTTGTTGCATTAGACTTTAATTTGAATCAAAAAAGCTTTGGTTCATTATGTTTGACTTTCATATGATTCAATTAACTTTTATTGAATACATTTGACTTTCATTTGATTCAATAAGATTTGTATGAATGTGTTTTACTTTCATTTGACTCAATTAGCTTTGCTTGAATGTGTTTCACTTTCATTTGATTAAATTAGCTTTATTGAATGCATTTGACTTTCATTTGATTCAAAAAGATTTGTTTGAATGTGTTTGACTTGCATTTGATTTAATTAGCTTTGTTTGAATGTGTTTGACTTTAATTTGATTCAAAAAGCTTTGTTTAAATGCGTTTGACTTTCATTTAATTCAACTAGCTTTGTTTGAATGTGTTTGACTTTTATTTGATTCGTTTAGCTTTGTAGAATGCATTTGACTTTAATTTGATTCAAAAAGCTTTATTTGAATGTATTTGACTTTCATTCGAATCAATTAGCTTTGATGAATGCATTTGACTTTCATTTGATTCAAAAAGCTCCGTTTGAATGTGTTTGACATTCATTTGATTCAATTAGCTTTGCTTGAATGTGTTTGACTTTCATTTGATTAAATTATCTTTGTTTAATTGTGTTTGACTTTCATTTGATTCAATTAGCTTTGTAGAATGCATTTGACTTTCATTTAATTAAATTAGCTTTGTTGCATTAGACTTTAATTTGAATCAAAAAGCTTTGGTTCATTGGGTTTGACTTTCATATGATTCAATTAGCTTTATTTAATACATTTGACTTTCATTTGATTCAATAAGATTTGTTTGAATGTGTTTTTACTTTCATTTGATTCAATTAGCTTTGCTTGAATGTGTTTCACTTTCATTTGATTAAATTAGCTTTATTGAATGCATTTGACTTTCATTTGATTCAAAAAGATTTGTTTGAATGTGTTTTGACTTTCATTGGATTCAATTAGATTTGTTTGAATGTGTTTGACTTTCATTTGATTCAATTAGCTTTGTTGAATGCATTAGACTTTCATTTGATTCAAAAAGCTTTTTTTGAATGTGTTTGATTATCATTTGCTTCAATTAGCTTTGTTTGAATGTGTTTGACTTTTATTTGATTCAAAAAGCTTTGTTTGAACGTGTTTGACTTTCATTTTATTCAATTAGCTTTGTTTGAATGTTTTTGACTTTCATTCAAATCAATTAGCTTTGACGAATGCATTTGACTTTCATTTAATTTAAAAAAGCTCTGTATGAATGTGTTTTACTTTCATTTGATTTAATAAGCTTTGTTAAATGCATTTCACTTTAATTTGATTCAAAAAGAAAATTTGAATGTGTTTGACTTTCATTCGAATCAATTAGCTTTGATGAATGTATTTGACTTTCATTTGATTCAAAAAGCTCTGTTTGAATGTGTTTGACTTTCATTTGATTCATATAGCTTTGCTTGAATGTGTTTGACTTTCATTTGATTAAATTAGCTTTGTTTAATTGTGTTTGACTTTTATTTGATTCAATTAGTTTTGTAGAATGCATTAGACTTTGATTTTAATCAAAAAGCTTTGGTTGACTGTGTTTGACTTTCGTTTGATTAATTTAGCTTTATTGATCGCATTTGACCTTCATTTGATTCAAAAAGATTTGTTTGAATGTGTTTTACTTTCATTTGATTCAATTAGCTTTGCTTGAATGTGTTTGACTTTCATTTGATTAAATTAGCTTTGTTGAATGCATTTGACTTTCATTTGATTTAGAAAGCTTTGTTTAAAAGTGTTTGACTTGCATTTGATTTAATTAGCTTTTGTTTGAATGTGTTTGACTTTAATTTGATTCAAAAAGCTTTGTTTAAATGCGTTTGACTTTCATTAATTCAACTAGCTTTGTTTGAATGTGTTTGACTTTTATTTGATTCGTTTTAGCTTTTGTAGAATTGCATTGACTTTAATTTGATTCAAAAAGCTTTATTTGAATGTGTTTGACTTTCATTCGAATCAATTAGCTTTGATGAATGCATTTGACTTTCATTTGATTCAAAAAGCTCCGTTTGAATGTGTTTGACATTCATTTGATTCAATTAACTTTGCTTGAATGTGTTTGACTTTTATTTGATTAAATTAGCTTTGTTTAATTGTGTTTGACTTTCATTTGATTCAATTAGCTTTGTAGAATGCATTTGACTTTTATTTGATTAAATTAGCTTTGTTGCATTAGACTTTAATTTGAATCAAAAAGCTTTGGTTCATTGGGTTTGACTTTCATATGATTCAATTAGCTTTATTGAATACATTTGACTTTCATTTGATTCAATAGATTTGTTTGAATGTGTTTTACTTTCATTTGATTCAATTAGCTTTGCTTGAATGTGTTTCACTTTCATTTGATTAAATTAGCTTTATTGAATGCATTTGACTTTCATTTGATTCAAAAAGATTTGTTTGAATGTGTTTGACTTTCATTGGATTTAATTAGATTTGTTTGAATGTGTTTGACTTTCATTTGATTCAATTAGCTTTGTTGAATGCATTAGACTTTCATTTGATTCAAAAAGCTTTTTTTGAATGTGTTTGATTATCATTTGCTTCAATTAGCTTTTTTGAATGTGTTGACTTTTATTTGATTCAAAAAGCTTTGTTTGAACGTGTTTGACTTTCATTTTATTCAATTAGCTTTGTTTGAATGTTTTTGACTTTCATTCAAATCAATTAGCTTTGACGAATGCATTTGACTTTCATTTAATTTAAAAAAGCTCTGTATGAATGTGTTTGACTTTCATTTGATTTAATTAGCTTTGTTAAATGCATTTCACTTTAATTTGATTCAAAAAGCTTAATTTGAATGTGTTTGACTTTCATTCGAATCAATTAGCTTTGATGAATGTATTTGACTTTCATTTG
>NW_018744543.1:0-30270 GCF_001683475.1 Chenopodium quinoa
CTTCAACTTGGCCGTTTGCTTGGGGCCGGCCAACAGGTGCAAAATAGCTTGAGATCCCCTGATCTCCCAACCAAGTTTTTAGCTGAGGCATCTCAGACTAAGGACCATTATCAAACACCATAGACATAGGTATCCCATACCAGGTGATAATGTTTTTCCAGATGAAGGAAATCACGTCTGAGGTTTGATGTTTTTAACCGCCTCAGGTTCTACCCACTTGGTGAAATAATCCACAGCCACCAAAATGTAGCGCTTTCCGCCTGAAGCAGGCGTGTAAGGACCTAAAATTTCCATGCCCCATTTTGCAAACGGGATTGGGATGTGGATGGCCGTCAGGTCAGTACCGGACGGTGAATGAGTTTGCCGAATTTTTGGCACTTGTCACATTTATTTACCAGCTCCTTGGCGTCTTCCTCAAGAGTAGGTAAAAATAATGTCGTCTGGCTCTACAGCTAGGGACCTGCCGCCTATATGGGAGGCGCAGAATCCCGAGTGCAAGTCTTCGAGAACTTCCTTCCCCTTTTTTGGGGTGACACACTTCAACAAAGGCTTCAAAAACCCCGCCTTGAAGACTTCTCCATTTTTCAACTCGAAACTTGCAGATCGCTTTTACAGGACGGCTGCTTCCTATGGCGAATCGGGAAGTGTACCGTCTGAGAGATAGTCCTGGATTCCATCAATCCAAGTAGAGCTTCGGTCCAGAATTCCAATGGGATCTTCATAGATGCTTCTCTTTTCAAGAACTTCCAAAAGATTGACCGGGGCGTATCATGGCAGGTGAAAGACGCCAGTTTTTGACAATGCATCCGCCTAGTTGTTTTCCAATCTAGGCAACTTGATTCAGCCGGAATTCCTCAAGTGCCCCGGCCTCTTCTTTGACTTCCTTAAGGTATTTGATCATAGCCGGGTGAGTAGCCTCGTAGCTTCCCTCATACTGGCTAACAACCAATTGAGAATCAGAGTAGGCGTCAATTTTTCGTGGCCCCTACTGCTTTACACATGCGAATGCCGGCTAGCAGAGCTTCATATTCTGCCTCATTGTTAGAGGCCTGAAACTTGAAGCGTAGTGCATACTCAAATCTGTCCCCTTCAGGAGACTCGTAGATTACGCCTGCACCACAGCCGTTCTTTGTAGAGCTCCCGTCTACATACACTTTCCAAACCTGATCAAGATTATCTGGAGCCACCGGACGGGTCATTTCAACAATGAAGTCGGCAAACGCCTGACCTTTCACTGCCTTTCTTGGTTCGTAAGTGATATCAAGACTTTGTATTTCAATAGCCCAGTTCAACATTCTCCCGGATGAGTCCAAGGTAGACATTGGCCGCTTGAGTGGCTGGTCGGTGTAAAATCACCACCGGATGTGCCAAAAAGTAAGGCTTTAGTTTTTTTGAAAGCCATATACAAAGCAAGGCCAAATTTTTCAACCATGGGGTACCGAAGTTCAGCATTTTTTAAGAACATGGCTAATGAAGTAATCCGGGAGCTACACACCGTCTCGCTCAGCAAGGAGAACGGCACTGAGGGCATGATCTGAGACGGCTAAATATATGTACAACGTCTCCCTAGGCAAGGGACTGACCAACCTAGGTAGAGAGTGTAAATGCTCTTTCAACCTCTGGAATGCCGCCTCAGCATCATCCCCCATTAAAAATCTGGCCTTCTTCCTGATTGCTTGGAAGAAGTAGAGGCACTTCCTTGACAGAACAGGGTGACTTCATGTCTATCACCGCCTGTATCTTTTCAGGGTTAGCCTCTATCCCCCTTTGATCAATCAGGAATCCGAGAAACTTCCCAGACTCAACACCAAAGACGCATTTCTTTGGATTTAACATGACCTTATGCCGCCTGAGGGTGGTGAATGTTTCTCGGAGATCAACAAGGTGATCCGTCTGTAGCTTGGATTTGACTATCATGTCATCAATGTATGCCTTCACATTCCTCCCAATTTGATTAATGAAGACCGTATTAATCATTCGTTGGAAAGTGGAAGGCGCATTTTTCAAGCCAAACGACATCACAGTATAATAGAATAACCCCTGATCACTGACGAAGGTCGTCTTCTCTTGATCCTTTTTCCACAGAGGTATCTGATGAAAGACAAAGTAGGCATCCATAAAATCTCATCAAGGCGTGACCGGCTGTAGAATCGACCAGACTACCGATCTTTGGAAGCGGGTAACTGTCCTTTGGACACGCCTTGTTGAGGTCTGTGTAATCAACATACATGCGCCAGGTCTCATTCGGTTTCTTAACAAGAACCACATTGGCCACCCAGTCGGGGAAGTTACAAGGCCGAATGAACCTGGCGTCTAACAGCTTTTTGACTTCGGCAGCTACCGCCTGACTTCGTTCCTCACCATGGTTTCTTTTCTTTTGCCGGATGGGCTTCTTTTTAGGATCCACGGCGAGCTTGTGGACAGCAAAATCCGAACTGACGCCTGACATCTCTTCCACTTCAAAGGTAAAAATGTCTTTGATTTCATTCAGCAGAAGGTGCAAGTCTGCACCCAACTTAGCATAAGCAACCGTCCTAACCTTCACGGTACGCTCCGGACGACTGTCGTCCAGAGGTATATCAATATGTTCACCAGCCGGTTGGGGACGGAGCTCATCTGACCGTTCACCGTTCAGTGACTGCTATTTCTTCACTTTCTTTACCTCCACCAGCCGAGGTGCCTTTCTTTTCTTCCCGGCTGCTGGTGAGGCAGGTGCTGGGTCGGGATCCTTGACATTGTCAAGGTCCGGGGCCACATTGTCTCTGACGGCTGAGAGATAGCACTCTCGGGCTGTCTTCTGATCCCCATTTAGGGAACCAACAGTGTCGTCATCCCTCTCATACTTGACGAGCATGAGAGACGGGATGATTACTGCCTTGGTTACGTTGAGGGTCCGTCGGCCAAGGATAATGTTGTAGGCGGTTAACTCCTCAACGACCAAGAATCTGACGACTATATGTCGTCCCTGGCCTTTCTCTCCCATCCGGATGGGTAAGTCAATTCTTCCAGCTGGGTAGACCATCCCACCCCAAAAACCAACCAAGGGGTGGGTGACCGGATGCATGCTGCTGACATTGTATTCCAGATTTTGCAGGCACCGGAGGCTGATGATGTTTGATGAGTTGCCGGTGTCAATAAGGATCCGTCCAACCAGCTGGTTGGCAACCTTACATTCAATGACGACCGGGTCATCATGCGGACGCTGTCCCTGTCCTTCATAGTGATCAAGACGTCTGGGAAGGAGGTGCTTGCAGACGCTTTCTCATCATCATCTTGTCCATCTTTCGAAGATGGCTCTTGGTGCCCCGAATGGTAGGGCCACCACAGGAGAACCCGCCTGCTATTGTGTAGACCGGCTCCTTGTCGGTATCCGAGCTACTAGCAGGCTGGGGGTAGTCTTGGAGGACTAACCCTTATTCTTCTCTTTTGTCAGCATTCCCTTGTCAGCAAGACGGTCGAACGCCCGTTGAAGGCTGAAGCAGTCGTTGGTGTCATGGCCAACTTTCTCACGGTATTGGTAGAATTTATTTTTGTTCCTTGATTGAATGGAACTTTTCATTGGATTTGGCTTCTCTAGGGACAGCCTGTCCTTAATTTCCATGAGGATGGAATTGCAGTCCTTGTTAAACTCGTACTTGGGGACGTACGATTTAAACTCTTTCTTCTTCTTCTGGGACAGCTGGTCAGAATCACTAACCGCCCAGATTTCTTTTCTCTTCTTGCTATCTTCTTTCTTTTTGGCCGGCTGGGCAGGCCGGATGTCTTTCTGCTTGTCGGGCCTCTTTGAGTCCGACTGGTTTCCAGGCGAGCAGAGGTCGGTAGCTTGAATGTGGCTTTTCGCCTCCCTTAGAGCCGCCTGTAAGGGGAAAGCCCCTTATCTAACTAGGTCGAACTTAAAAGTTGACCCGTCTCTCAGACCTTTGAAAAAGTCTGTAAAAGCTACCTCATCAGACAATCCTTGAATCTGAATTCTAATCAGATTGAACCGCCTGACATAGGAGCGCAGCCCTTTCTCTCTCTTAATGGTGCTCAAGTCCAAGCTTGTTTTCTTAGCAGGGATGTTCATAGAGAAGTTGGAAGCAAATAGGAAGGCAAGCTTCCTAAAACTGTCAATGCACCCGGCTGGCAGGTTACCAAACCATTTTTGGGCGATGCCCTTCAATGTAGCCGGGAAACGACACCAAGTGGCATCATCCAACCCCTGCAGATACATGAGGTTAGTGTAAGCCATGAGATGGTCTTCCGGATTGGTGGTACCGTCATAGGTACCAACCAACACATTCTTAACCTTGGACGTTGTGCCGCCTCGGTTATCTCCTGGGTGAACGCAGAAGGTTGTTCACCCAGGCGAAGCAGACGAAGCTGCCAGTCCAGTGGTTGGACATTTTTGTATGCCGCCTAACCTCCAAAGAGGGCCGGCTGCATGAAATGAGGGGGATACTGGCCGTAGAACTGAGTAGGCACATACGGTACAGCTCCAATCATATGAGGGCCATAATGGACGGTATTACCGCCTGTCTGACTCTCATGCAAGGAAGATGCATTCCCTGCAGAGGTATTGTTAAAGCTGTCAGGAAAGTTCGACGTGGAAGCCGACTCAGACAGCTGCTGATTTCTCTTCCGGTTGATAATCTCCCGGGCATCAAGAGATGACTTCTTACTTCTCACCGGCTGTTGAGTCCGGCGGGGGTTATTGTTATTCCCCTTAGGAAAAAGAATTTTGGACCAATCAATGGTCCCGGCTGCCTTCTCCTTTGGATGAGGAGTGGGCTGCCGATCTTTGACTGACTTCCCCTTTTCCAGAGGAGTCTTCTTGGCTTACTGACCTCTACTTGGGCCAGCCCGGCTCCGGGTGATCAGCTCTTAAATTTCACCGTTGAAACTTGTCATGAATCTCATGAGCTCGTCTTGGGTGACAGGCGCTGATCCAGCTGCCGTATGGGTTTCCCCTTCCGGCTGCCCAGGGGGTCTACTTGCACCCGCCTGGGAGGCACCCCACTCCAGAGTCTCTCTAGGCCGGATGCGCTTGATTCTGAGAGAGCCGTCTTCGGCTGTAAAGGTTTCGACTTGAGGATCTTCATCCTCATGGTCTGTAAAGACTTCTGGGTCTTCGTCCAGACGGTTAGGGGGTGGTACAGACTCTTGAACCAATTTCGAGGTACTCTCCCCACAGACGACGCCAAATGTTTTGGGTGTTTTTGTCCCTCGAGTGAGTTACAACACGAAGACTGATCCGGCGTGAGCTGTACCTCCAAAACAAACGGAGACACCGGTTAGGTGGTGCTCCGCCTCCGACGCACAAGTTAGAAACTTGAAGGGAGAGAAAAAGGTGCGGAAATTTAGGTTGGTATCTGCTCGGATTCCAAGCTCAGATGTCTCTATCACCGGGAATATTTGTAATAAATGGTCAAAAACGTCCCCTCAAAAGGAGGAACATCTCCCTATTTATAGGTTCTTTGGGATTTGTGCCCCTGATTAGGTCACTGAACCCTAATCATTGGTGGGCTGCGCCGTTTTGCGGATTTCTCGGGATTAAGGCCTGAAGGCTGCCTTTTTCCCTTAATTTCTGGAGTGAAACGTGTGAAGCAGGGATTGGTCCACTTTGGGCCATCCTGAGGCTGACACGTGTCATCCTCTGATTGGACCACGTGGCAGGGTAAAATTACCCTAAACAATTGCTGGCGGTTTGGTGGCGAAATGGGAGGTGACGGAGGAACAGGGGGTGTGAAATGGTTATTAATTGGTTGTTGTGGGTAATTAATTGGGTTGCTAGTGGTGTGAGAATGCGGTGGCTGATGGTGTTGTGTTTGTTGTTGTAGCAGTTGGTGGACGGTGGTTTGGGTGGTTGATTGGTGGCTGACGGAGGTGGTTCTTGATTGGAGTGGAGTGCTGGTGCGGTTATGGTAGGCTGATAGGTGGTGTTGGTTGTGATTTTGGTGGCGAAATGGGAGGTGAGGGTGGGTTGTTGTGAGGGGGCTGAGGGTTGGTTGTTGCGGTTTTGGTGGGTGATGGTGGTGAATTGGGTGTGGATTGGTGGTGGTTGATTGGTGGTGTTTTGGTGGTGGCTGGTGATGTTGTGGTGGGTTGCTGGGGCTGGTTTGGTATGGTGGCAGCAGCAAGGAGGTGATGAGCATTATGCATTTGCCTCGAAACTAAAACTAAATAAATAATAAAATAAAATAAAATAAAATAAAATAAAATAAAATAAAATAAATTAAAATAAAATAAAACAAACTAGAAACTAAAAGAAAATAAAATAAATAAAATGAGAGAAGCGGGAAATTATTAGAAAACAAGAATTAAAAACTTAAAATATAAACATAGAATATAAGATAAATTAAATAAATTAAGAAAATAAACTAAAAACTATTAAAAACTAAAATACTCAAAATAAAGATACAAGACGAGAATAAGCAAATAATAGAAATAAAGGACAAAATGGGCTAAATTATTGGAAAATAAGCCGGAAAACGACTCAATAAACACCCTAAAAGTGACATAAAAGTTACTTATCAAAGAGGATTGTGAATAGAAATTATCAACTTGAGTCTTTGGAGCAAATCCGGGTGGAGGGCCTCTTTGAGAATTATTTTGAAAATTACCTCTCCCTTCATTGTTCCAATTACCCTTATTTTGGTTTTCACCATAACCTTGATTATGGTTACCACCACCTTGATTATCATTTCCATAACCTTGGTTTTGATTACCATAATTTTGGTTTTGATTTTGGCCACTATAATCTTGATTGTTATAGTTACCTCGAGAACCTTGGTTCCTATAACCACCACCTTGGTTATAGTTGTCAAAATTACCATGGTTTTGGTAATTCCTATTCCATTGACCCATTTGATTATCAAACCTTTGCACATTGTTATTGTTTGACACATTGTTCACACGTTCACTCTCATTATTATCAAAATGATCATTACCATCCGGAAAAGCATGAGGGCAATTACTAGAATCATGATCATATGAACCACACACATGACAAACCAAACAACCACTAGGCATGTTACTAGAAGAAGGAGGGGGATGAGAGTTAGAAGAAGTACCTCTCCCCTTAAATTGGGAGGGAAGACTTGGAGCTTGGGAAGAAGAACTCTCCAATTTTTCCTTGATTGCAGTCACTTCCTTCCCCAAGTTTTCCATTTGTCAAGAGAGATTGTTGATTGCATTTAAATGATCAACCAAGTACACTGAAGAGTTACTCTTGCTAGTTGATTCTCTCTCACCATCTTGCCAATCTCTATAGTACCTCACAACATCCTCAATTATGTCCACCACTTCCTTTTCCGTCCTATTCTTGATGGGACCTCAAGCATCTCCATCTAGGCATGACTTGCCTTGGTGACTTAGGCCTCCATAGAAAATGTTAATAATTTGATAGGTTTGAATTCCGTGGTGAGGACACTCCGTTTGATACTCCTTATATCTCTCCCACGCTTCATAGAGGCTCTCACTTGGCTTTTGTTTGAAGCCTTGAATCAAAGCTCTTGCCTCCGCAGTTTTATTTTGTGGTAAGAAACGGGTTAGAAACTCTTTTGTAACCTCGTCCCATGTAGTTAGAGAATTCCGCATAACCTCCTTGTCTAGCCATATCAAAGCACGCCCAATGAGAGAAAAGGGAAAGAGCTTGAGGCGAATGAATTCTTGGGAAACTCCGTTCACCTTGATAGTATTGCAATATTTTTTCAAACTCCTTGAGATGATTTAGCGGGCTCTCATTCTTGTCTCCACTAAATTGTCGCCTCTCTATCAAAGCGATCATAGCCGGCCTAATTTCAAAATCATTTGTCGGTGTTGTAGGTGGAGCAATTCCACTCTCAAATCTGTATGCACCGGGAATCCCCAATTCTTTCAATACCACTCTTAGATTCTCTTTCATTCTTCCATGTTCCTCTTGTAGCGATTCTTCCTCAATTGAAATGCTAGAGCTTAAAGATCGCCTAGCAACCCTTAATCTTGTAATAGTCCTCTCAATCTCCGGATCAAATGGCACTAGTGAATGACCACGTGCTCTATGCATACAACTCAAAGGAAATGATTAGTAGCATGGCTACAATTGTAGCCTTAAAGAGGAAAATCTTTTTGTTTTTTTTTAATGAAATAGACTTAAAAACTATAACAAAGCACTAAAGTCTTTCCCCGGCAACGGCACCATTTTGACAAGGGGTAAACTAGGTCGTCATCTAATTCTCCCTTGGTCAAACTAAATTTGTAAACACTTAACAAACCTTATACAAGTACGTAGTAATTCAAGGGTCGAACCCAAAGGAATGAATCGGAACTAATGCTATAGTCTAATGTTAAGCTAAATTGAAGAATATCAATGGTTCAGTTTTGTAACTAAGATAACAAGAATCAAGACAATTCAAAGAATTCAATCAATATTCTAAACACTAGGGATATAGGTTCCACATGCAAGCTAAACAATCATGCTAATTGATAGATCACTCAATTGATTTAAACATTGCAAGAGACAAACAATAGTTGCAATAAAAGGAATTCAAAGGTTATCTCCTATAAACCAACCTAGGGTTCATTATGAATGGCTAACAAGGAGAATCACAATAAAATTCAATCAATTAAAGCAATTCTCAAATAAAGGGTTCATGTCATTGAAATTTGCAATGCAATCTAGATTAATCTTATAGGTTGATCACTCCTAGTCTAATTAATCACATGCACAACTATGTCAACCAATTTAATTGCAACAATTCAATCAGTCAATGATCATCAACTAGCAAAAATCATAAATCAAGCATGATTCCCCTTCTCCCTAGCAACTAATCTACTCACTAATCATGGTGAAATTTAAAGCCAAAACCAATTCAATCACAAACATATTCATCTCAATCTAAATCAAAAGGAAATACAATCAATCAACAAATTCTCAAAACTAAATCAAAATCCAAACTAAACATTCAAGCATAAAAGAAAATTGCAATTAAAGTAAATTCAAAGGAAAAAAATCTCACAAAATTTCATTGATATGAAGAAGAATTCCAAACTTGATTGAAGAACCAATGTTGAATTATAAATCAAATCCAAGACTTACAATCTCTACTTTCTCTCTAACTTCTCTCTCTAAAAACTAAGCAAATGATACATTATCTAAAAGTTAGCCTTAAAAAGGATTTACAAGAGTATTTATAGAAAATATTCCGGAATATGATAAAAAAGAATCGAAGTTTTAAGAAGAATAAAACACGACGCTGGTGCCGCAAATGCCTCGATCGTCGCGCGACAGGCTTGTCGCTAGGCAACAGCCTGGCGTTTGGTGCTGCAGGTGATTTTCCACACATTTTCATATTTTTTGATAAAATTAAGCGTAGAAGTCTATACGAGGGGTAAAATCATAATTTCACTTTAAACACTTTTTTTATTCCAAATAAAACTCATAAAACTCAATTATCAATGCTAATAACATTAGGGTTTAAAAGAACCTTCTAAAAGATTCTAGAAGACTATAATCAATCCTATTTGCATAAAAACACTTTTGATTTGGTAAGTCGGGCTGCATATAAAGATCAAACTGGGCCCAGTTTAGTAATCTGGCCAAAACTTCCTCTTTATTCATCGGAATTGGGCTTATAATATATTGTCGGAAAGCTCTTTTTGAGCCCAATCCAACTACACTATTATTGGTCCCTTGTCATGGACTAAACTAAACAGGATTGGCTATTTTCATAAAATAGGTTTTCGAAAACAAAAAGAATGAAGAGAATTTTGATAAAAACTAACCGCAACATTAGTCTTTCCACACTTTCACTTCACTCGATTATGATTTGACGTGAAAGGTATTCATCACCCGGTCTGGTTTTGGGGAGACACAAATGGGTGTCTACATATGGAATCCCGACTTACCAAATCATACAAATTTTACATGGAGGATTGAGCCCCCAAGGGAAGTCATGTCTTGATGCCGGAGCCAGAGGCCCGATCATGAATAAGACCGAGGAAAAGATTATAGACATAATTGAGGATGTAGTTCGTCACTACATGGATTGGCAAGAGGTAGAGAGAGAGCCTACAAGCAAGAGTAGCTCAACGGTCTATTCGGTTAATCATCTCAATGCGATCAATAACTTGTCTTCCCCGATCTCAAACTTAGGGAAGGAGATGACATTGATCAAGGCCAAGCTAGAGAGTGCCTCTTTAATTGTATCAAGTCTTCCCTCCCACATTAAGGGGAGAGGTACACCTTTAACTCTACTCCTCTTTCTACTTCAAGTAATATGACAAGTGGTTGTGTCTTTTGTGATAATTGTGGGTGTAGGGAACATTTCAAGCATTTCCCCAAACTTGAACCCCACTGTGATCATACACTTAAGTATGGTGGGGTCCAAAGGGAAGGAAGATAAAGCAAAAGAGTCATCAACAAGTTTTAGGAACTTGTAATCAGTTCACATGGTGAAGGTTACACCCCTTAACGATCCAGGAGATCGTCAACTCCAATAGGTCTGAAACCTTGAAAGGAAGTTCGGGGATGAAGGTACAAATCCAACCTAAAAGAGATTGAACCTAATGAGTGTCATTTATGGAACTCATTTGGTTCTCTTTAGGGTGAATCTCATGCTATTATTTAGCTCTTTTACTCAGATTTTCCTTGATTTTACTCTTTATTTCTTTTAGTTTGCATTTTCTTAGTTTGATTTTTTTCTTTATGCATATATTAGTTTATTTAGTTAGTTTCTCTTTTATTTTCTTGTTTTCCTTTATTTTCAGGTTAAGATTATTTTCCAAGTTTCCTGAGCCTTTTCCCGAGTTTGGCATTGATTAGGATGCTTAGTGGTCTCCATTTGAAGCTCAAGCATGAAGAAGTGCAAGTTCCTAAAGACCTTGAGCTGTGCATTCAAGTCGTGGGGGCATGATTTCTAGTCTTGAACACGCAAACATGGAGTTTAGAAACTGCAAGGTTTCGTGTTTATCAAGTGCATCAAGTGGAATGCATGAGTAGCATCGGAATGATAGGGAAGAGGGCTCCCCTGCTCCCAGGCGCGGGCGCACGCGACCATGCCGCGGCCGCGCGGCCTGGTAGCGCGGGCGCGTCTGTCTAGATCCTTGTTTCGTAGCCAGTTTTGCGCGGCCAAGCTACCCCTTATGGTTGGCCGCACCTGTATGGGTTTATTTGGAGACGATCTAACTAACGTCTCTTAGTTAGTTTTACTATATTTATATATTTTCTTTCTATTTTTAGAGGGAGGATAATTAGAGAATCATTAGAGTTTAATTTTTTAGAAATTAGAATAGAATTAGGTTAGATTTTTAGAGAGAGAAACTCTAGTTTGTAGAGAGAGAAGTTCTTGATTGAAGATTGAAGATTTATGATTCTTAGTGTTTTTCTCTATAGAATTGAAGCAAGTTTGTAAGGATTTCTTTACTTTAATGTAATCTTTGTTTTGATCTCAATTTCTTTGTTAATTGTTCAAGATTGATTGATTTTTGAATTGGTATATTTTTTTATTAATATGGTGATGATGAATTTGTTGCTTAGTTTAGTTTTGATAATGATTTCCATGATTAGTGAGTAGTTTTCTTGCTAGGGAAATGGTGAAGCATAAATGAGTAATTGATTTGTGGTAATTGGGGGAAATTGATGGAGTTGATGTTGTGATTAAATTGGTTGATTGATTAAGTGCATGTGTGTGTTCAATTTAGGAGTGATCAACCTAAGTTTCTCATACTAGATTGCATTGTAGGTTCACATTGATACGAAAAATTGATTTGTGACTTGCATTTGTCGATTGAGTAGGTTTGCAAATTTCCTAGCTAGAGTCTCTCGTAGTTGGCGCTAGTTTGACCTCTAGGAGATTATCCTACCATATTCTCTTGATTGCTTAGTCGATTTTCCCTCGCAGCAGTTGACTTAATCATCTCCCATCCCAATTAGTTGAATTAATTACGAGTTTATGTGGATCCATACCCTAGTACTTGATAAGTTTGATTTTCGTTTCGATTGTTTGATTGGTAGAATAGACACACCTCACCTCGTCTGCTTCGAAATAGCTTAGCTTTGACTTTAGCATTCACCTCCCATTCATAGTGGTTCGACCCTCGACTTACTCTATGCTTTTTGTAAGGGTGTGTTGAGAGATTATAAATTTTGTTTCGACTAAGGGTAGACTAGTTTTTAATGACCTAGTCTCGCCCTAGATAAAAAATGGCGCTGTTGCCGAATGGCGTAGATGATTGCTATTATTGTTGAGTCTATTTCACAAATAATTGAAAATACAAAAAGATTTTATTCTTTAGATGTTGAAGCTTAAAGGTTTTTATGATGAGGAACTTAAACTAAAGCAAACTAACTTAATAAAAGTTTTTAAGTGTTTGATTAGTTTAGGTGAATTTGATCATGGTGATGGAAGAAGTAACTGGAACTAAGAGACATGAAGAGATCTTTATTTAAAAAGTTAAACAAAACAGAGAAGAGTTCTCTAACAAGAACTAAGTTCTCTAAATCAAATGAATGTCAAACTCGTCCAAACAAAGCTCTTTTAATCAAATGAAAGTCAAACACATTCAAACAAAAGTTTTTAAATCAAATGAAAGTATAATGATAGTCAAACACATTCAAATAAAGCTTTTTGAATCAAATGAATGTCAAACACATTCAAACAAAGCTTTTTGAATCAAATGAAAATCAAACACATTCAAACAAATATTTTTGAATCAAATGAATGTCAAACTCATCCAAACAAAGCTCTTTAAATCAAATGAAAGTCAAACACATTCAAACAAAAGTTTTTAAATCAAATGAAAGTCAAACACATTCAAACAGAGCTTTTTGAATTAAATGAAAATCAAATACATTCAAACAAAGCTTTTTTAATCTAATGAATGTCAAACACATTCAAACAAAGCTTTTTGAATCAAATGAGAGTCAAACACATTCAAATATATGTTTTTGAATCGAAATAAACTCAAACACATTCAAACAAAGCTTCTTGAATCAAACGAAAGTTAAACACATTCAAACAGAGCTTTTTTAATCAAATGAAAGTCAAACACGTTCAAACAAAGCTTTATGAATCAAATTAAAGTCAAACACATTCAAACAAATCTTAGTGGATCCAAATACAGTCAGTCACGTTCAAACAAAACTTTTTGAATCAAAAGAAAGTCAAACACATTCAAACAAAAGTTTTTGAATCAAATGAAAGTCAAACACATTAAAACAAGGCTTTTTGAATCAAATGAAAGTCAAATACAATCAAACAAAGCTTTTTGAATCTAATGAAAGTTAAACACATTCAAACAATTCTTTTTGAATCGAAATAAAGTAAAACAAATTCAAATTAAGCTTTTTGAATCAAAAGAAGTTAAACACATTCAAACAAGCTTTTTGAGTCTAATGAAAGTCAAACACATTAAAACAAATCTTTCAAAATCAAATGAAAGTTAAACACATTCAAACAAAGCTTTTTAAATATAATGAAAGTCAAACACATTCAAACAAAGCTTTTTGAATCAAATGAATGTCAAACACATTCAAACATAGCTTTTTGAATCAAATGAAAATCAAACACATTCAAACAAATATTTTTAAATCATATGAAAGTCAAACTCATTCAAACATAGCTTTTTTAATCAAATGAAATTCAAACACATTCAAACAAAGATTTTTAAACAAAAAGAAAGTCAAACACATTCAAACAAAAGTTCTTTTAATCAAAAGAATGTCAAACACATTCAAACATAGCTTTTTGAAACAAATGAAAATCAAACACATTCAAACAAATATTTTTAAATCATATAAAAGTCAAACTCATTCAAACATAGCTTTTTTAATCAAATGAAATTCAAACACATTCAAACAAAGCTTTTTAAACAAAAAGAAAGTCAAACACATTAAAACAAAAGTTTTTTTAATCAAAAGAATGTCAAACACATTAAAACAAAGCTTTTTGAAACAAATGAAAATCAAACACATTAAAACAAATTTTTTTAAATCATATAAAAGTCAAACTCATTCAAACATAGCTTTTTTAATCAAATGAAAGTCAAACACATTCAAACAAAGCTTTTTGAATCAAATGAAAGTCAAACACATTCAAATAAATCTTTTTGATTCGAAATAAAGTCAAATACGTTCAAACAAAGATTTTTGAATCAAATGAAAGTCAAACACGTTCAAACAAAGCTTTTTGAATCAAATGAAAGTCAAACACATTCAAATAAATCTTTTTGATTCGAAATAAAGTCAAATACGTTCAAGCAAAGCTTTTTGAATCAAATGAAAGTCAAACACGTTCAAACAAAGCTTTTTGAATCAAATGAAAGTCAAATACATTCAAACAAAGCTTTTTGAATCAAATGAAAATCAAACACATTCAAACAAATATTTTTAAATCAAATGAATGTCAAACTCGTCCAAACAAAGCTCTTTAAATCTAATGAAAGTCAAACACATTCGAATAAAAGTTTTTAAATCAAATGAAAGTCAAACACATTCAAACAGAGCTTTTTGAATTAAATGAAAATCAAATACATTCAAACAAAGCTTTTTGAATCTAATGAATGTCAAACACATTCAAACAAATCTTTTTGAATCAAATAAGAGTCAAACACATTTAAATATATGTTTTTGAATCGAAATAAACTCAAACACATTCAAATAAAGCTTCTTGAATCAAATGAATGTCAAACACATTCAAACAAAGCTTTTTGAATCAAATGAAAATCAAACACATTCAAACAAATATTTTTGAATCAAATGAATGTCAAAGACAATCAAACAAAGCTTTTTGAATGTAATGAAAGTTAAACACATTCAAACAATTCTTTTTGAATCGAAATAAAGTAAAACAAATTCAAATTAAGCTTTTTGAATCAAAAGAAAGTTAAACACATTCAAACAAGCTTTTTGAGTCTAATGAAAGTCAAACACATTAAAACAAATCTTTCAAAATCAAATGAAAGTTAAACACATTCAAACAAAGCTTTTTGAATATAATGAAAGTCAAACACATTCAAACAAAGCTTTTTGAATCAAATGAATGTCAAACACATTCAAATATAGCTTTTTGAATCAAATGAAAATCAAACACATTCAAACAAATATTTTTAAATCATATGAAAGTCAAACTCATTCAAATATAGCTTTTTTAATCAAATGAAATTCAAACACATTCAAACAAAGATTTTAAACAAAAAGAAAGTCAAACACATTCAAACAAAAGTTTTTTTAATCAAAAGAATGTCAAATACATTCAAACAAAGCTTTTTGAAACAAATGAAAATCAAACACATTTAAACAAATATTTTTAAATCATATAAAAGTCAAACTCATTCAAACATAGCTTTTTTAATCAAATGAAATTCAAACACATTCAAACAAAGATTTTGAAACAAAAAGAGAGTCAAACACATTCAAACAAAAGTTTTTTTAATCAAAAGAATGTCAAACACATTCAAACAAAGCCTTTTGAAACAAATGAAAATCAAACACATTCAAACAAATATTTTTAAATCATATAAAAGTCAAACTCATTCAAACATAGCTTTTTTAATCAAATGAAATTCAAACACATTCAAACAAAGATTTTTAAACAAAAAGAAAGTCAAAAACATTAAAACAAAAGTTTTTTTAATCAAAAGAATGTCAAACACATTAAAACAAAGCTTTTTGAATCAAATGAAAGTCAAACACGTTCAAACAAAGCTTTTTAAATCAAATGAAAGTCAAACACATTCAAATAAATCTTTTTGATTCGAAATAAAGTCAAATACGTTCAAACAAAGCTTTTTGAATCAAATGAAAGTCAAACACGTTCAAACAAAGCTTTTTGAATCAAATGAAAGTCAAATACATTCAAACAAAGCTTTTTGAATCAAATGAAAGTTAAACACATTCAAACAATTATTTTTGAATCGAAATAAAGTAAAACAAATTCAAATTAAGCTTGTTGAATCAAAAGAAACTAAAAAACACATTCAAACAAGCTTTTTGAATCAAATGAAAGTCAAACACATTAAAACAAATCTTTCAAAATCAAATTAAAGTTAAACACATTCCAACAAACCTTTTTGAATATAATGATAGTCAAACACATTCAAATAAAGCTTTTTGAATCAAATGAATGTCAAACACATTCAAACAAAGCTTTTTTAATCAAATGAAAATCAAACACATTCAAACAAATATTTTTGAATCAAATGAATGTCAAACTCGTCCAAACAAAGCTCTTTAAATCTAATGAAAGTCAAACACATTCAAACAAATGTTTTTAAATCAAATGAAAGTCAAACACATTCAAACAGAGCTTTTTGAATCAAATGAAAATCAAATACATTCAAACAAAGCTTTTTGAATCTAATGAATGTCAAACACATTCAAACAAATCTTTTTGAATCAAATGAGAGTCAAACACATTCAAATATATGTTTTTGAATCGAAATAAACTCAAACACATTCAAACAAAGCTTCTTGAATCAAACGAAAGTTAAACACATTTAAACAGAGTTTTTTTTAATCAAATGAAAGTCAAACACGTTCAAACAAATATTTTTGAATCAAATGAATGTCAAAGACAATCAAACAAAGCTTTTTGAATCTAATGAAAGTTAAACACATTTAAACAATTCTTTTTGAATCGAAATAAAGTAAAACAAATTCAAATTAAGCTTTTTGAATCAAAAGAAAGTTAAACACATTCAAACAAGCTTTTTGAGTCTAATGAAAGTCAAACACATTAAAACAAATCTTTCAAAATCAAATGAAAGTTAAACACATTCAAACAAAGCTTTTTGAATATAATGAAAGTCAAACACATTCAAACAAAGCTTTTTGAATCAAATGAATGTCAAACACATTCAAACATAGCTTTTTGAATCAAATGAAAATCAAACACATTCAAACAAATATTTTTAAATCATATGAAAGTCAAACTCATTCAAACATAGCTTTTTTAATCAAATGAAATTCAAACACATTCAAACAAAGATTTTTAAACAAAAAGAAAGTCAAACACATTCAAACAAAAGTTTTTTTAATCAAAAGAATGTCAAACACATTCAAACAAAGCTTTTTGAAACAAATGAAAATCAAACACAATCAAACAAATCTTTTTAAATCATATAAAAGTCAAACTCATTCAATCATAGCTTTTTTAATCAAATGAAATTCAAACACATTCAAACAAAGATTTTTAAACAAAAAGAAAGTCAAAAACATTAAAACAAAAGTTTTTTTAGTCAAAAGAATGTCAAACACATTAAAACAAAGCTTTTTGAAACAAATGAAAATCAAACACATTAAAACAAATTTTTTTAAATCATATAAAAGTCAAACTCATTCAAACATAGCTTTTTTAATCAAATGAAAGTCAAACACATTCAAACAAAGCTTTTTGAATCAAATGAAAGTCAAACACATTCAAATAAATCTTTTTGATTCGAAATAAAGTCAAATACGTTCAAACAAAGCTTTTTGAATCAAATGAAAGTCAAACACGTTCAAACAAAGCTTTTTGAATCAAATGAAAGTCAAACACATTCAAATAAATCTTTTTGATTCGAAATAAAGTCAAATACGTTCAAACAAAGCTTTTTGAATCAAATGAAAGTCAAACACGTTCAAACAAAACTTTTTGAATCAAATGAAAGTCAAATACATTCAAACAAAGCTTTTTGAATCAAATGAAAATCAAACACATTCAAACAAATATTTTTGAATCGAAATAAAGTAAAACAAATTCAAATTAAGCTTGTTGAATCAAAAGAAACTAAAAAACACATTCAAACAAGCTTTTTGAATCAAATGAAAGTCAAACACATTAAAACAAATCTTTCAAAATCAAATTAAAGTTAAAAACATTCCAACAAACCTTTTTGAATATAATGATAGTCAAACACATTCAAATAAAGCTTTTTGAATCAAATGAATGTCAAACACATTCAAACAAAGCTTTTTGAATCAAATGAAAATCAAACACATTCAAACAAATATTTTTGAATCAAATGAATGTCAAACTCGTCCAAACAAAGCTCTTTAAATCTAATTAAAGTTAAACACATTCAAACAAAAGTTTTTAAATCAAATGAAAGTCAAACACATTCAAACAGAGCTTTTTGAATCAAATGAAAATCAAATACATTCAAACAAAGTTTTTTGAATCTAATGAATGTCAAACACATTCAAACAAAGCTTTTTGAATCAAATGAGAGTCAAACACATTCAAATATATGTTTTTGAATCGAAATAAACTCAAACACATTCAAACAAAGCTTCTTGAATCAAACGAAAGTTAAACACATTCAAACAGAGCTTTTTTAATCAAATGAAAGTCAAACACGTTCAAACAAAGCTTTATGAATCAAATAAAAGTCAAACACATTCAAACAAATCTTAGTGGATCCAAATACAATCAATCACGTTCAAACAAAACTTTTTGAATCAAAAGAAAGTCAAACACATTCAAACAAAAGTTTTTGAATCAAATGAAAGTCAAACACATTTAAACAAGACTTTTTGAATAAAATGAAAGTCAAATACAATCAAACAAAGCTTTTTGAATCTAATGAAAGTCAAACACGTTCAAACAAAGCTTTATGAATCAAATAAAAGTCAAACACATTCAAACAAATCTTAGTGGATCCAAATACAGTCAATCACGTTCAAACAAAACTTTTTGAATCAAAAGAAAGTCAAACACATTCAAACAAAAGTTTTTTAATCAAATGAAAGTCAAACACATTAAAACAAGGCTTTTTGAATCAAATGAAAGTCAAATACAATCAAACAAAGCTTTTTGAATCTAATGAAAGTTAAACACATTCAAACAATTCTTTTTAAATCGAAATAAAGTAAAACAAATTCAAATTAAGCTTTTTGAATCAAAAGAAAGTTAAACACATTCAAACAAGCTTTTTGAGTCTAATGAAAGTCAAACACATTAAAACAAATATTTCAAAATCAAATGAAATTCAAACACATTCAAATTAAGCTTTTTGAATCAAAAGAAAGTTAAACACATTCAAACAAGCTTTTTGAGTCTAATGAAAGTCAAACACATTAAAACAAATCTTTTAAAATCAAATGAAAGTTAAACACATTCAAACAAAGCTTTTTGAATATAATGAAAGTCAAACACATTCAAACAAAGCTTTTTGAATCAAATGAAAATCAAACACATGTAAACAAATATTTTTGAATCAAATGAATGTCAAACTCGTCCAAACAAAGCTCTTTAAATCAAATGAAAGTCAAACACATTCAAACAAAAGTTTTTAAATCAAATGAAAGTCAAACACATTCAAACAGAGCTTTTTGAATCAAATGAAAATCAAATACATTCAAACAAAGCTTTTTGAATCTAATGAATGTCAAACACATTCAAACAAAGCTTTTTGAATCAAATGAGAGTCAAACACATTCAAATATATGTTTTTGAATCGAAATAAACTCAAACACATTCAAACAAAGCTTCTTGAATAAAACGAAAGTTAAACACATTCAAACAGAGCTTTTTTAATCAAATGAAAGTAAAACACGTTCAAACAAAGCTATATGAATCAAATAAAAGTCAAACACATTCAAACAAATCTTTGTGGATCCAAATACAGTCAATCACGTTCAAACAAAACTTTTTGAATCAAAAGAAAGTCAAACACATTCAAACAAAAGTTTTTTAATCAAATGAAAGTCAAACACATTAAAACAAGGCTTTTTGAATCAAATGAAAGTCAAATACAATCAAACAAAGCTTTTTGAATCTAATGAAAGTTAAACACATTCAAACAATTCTTTTTGAATCGAAATAAAGTAAAACAAATTCAAATTATGGTTTTTGAATCAAAAGAAAGTTAAACACATTCAAACAAGCTTTTTGAGTCTAATGAAAGTCAAACACATTAAAACAAATCTTTCAAAATCAAATGAAAGTTAAACACATTCAAACAAAGCTTTTTGAATATAATGAAAGTCAAACACATTCAAACAAAGCTTTTTGAATTAAATGAATGTCAAACATATTCAAACATAGCTTTTTGAATCAAATGAAATCAAACACATTCAAACAAATATTTTTAAATCATATGAAAGTCAAACTCATTCAAACATAGCTTTTTTAATCAAATGAAATTCAAACACATTCAAACAAATATTTTTAAACAAAAAGAAAGTCAAACACATTCAAACAAAAGTTTTTTTAATCAAAAGAATGTCAAACACATTCAAACAAAGATTTTTGAAACAAATGAAAATCAAACACATTCAAACAAATATTTTTAAATCATATAAAAGTCAAACTCATTCAAACATAGCGTTTTTAATCAAATGAAATTCAAACACATTCAAACAAAACTTTTTATACAAAAAGAAAGTCAAACACATTAAAACAAAAGTTTTTTTAATCAAAAGAATGTCAAACACATTCAAACAAAGCTTTTTGAAACAAATGAAAATCAAACACATTAAAACAATTTTTTTTAAATCATATAAAAGTCAAACTCATTCAAACATAGCTTTTTTAATCAAATGAAAGTCAAACACATTCAAACAAAGCTTTTTGAATCAAATGAAAGTCAAACACATTCAAAAAAATCTTTTTGATTCGAAATAAAGTCAAATACGTTCAAACAAAGCTTTTTGAATCAAATGAAAGTCAAACACGTTCAATAAATCTTTTTGGATCGAAATACAGTCAAACACATTCAAACAAAGCTTTTTGAATCAAAAGAAAGTCAAACACATTCAACCAAATATTTTTGAATCAAATGAATGTCAAAGACAATCAAACAAAGCTTTTTGAATGTAATGAAAGTTAAACACATTCAAACAATTCTTTTTGAATCGAAATAAAGTAAAACAAATTCAAATTAAGCTTTTTGAATCAAAAGAAAGTTAAACACATTCAAACAAGCTTTTTGAGTCTAATGAAAGTCAAACACATTAAAACAAATCTTTCAAAATCAAATCAAAGTTAAACACATTCAAACAAAGCTTTTTAAATATAATGAAAGTCAAACACATTCAAACAAAGCTTTTTGAATCAAATGAATGTCAAACACATTCAAACATGGCTTTTTGAAACAAATGAAAATGAAACACATTCAAACAAATATTTTTAAATCATATAAAAGTCAAACTCATTCAAACATAGCTTTTTTAATCAAATGAAATTCAAACACATTCAAACAAAGCTTTTTAAACAAAAAGAAAGTCAAACACATTAAAACAAAAGTTTTTTTAATCAAAAGAATGTCAAACACATTAAAACAAAGCTTTTTGAAACAAATGAAAATCAAACACATTAAAACAAATTTTTTTAAATCATATAAAAGTCAAACTCATTCAAACATAGCTTTTTTAATCAAATGAAAGTCAAACACATTCAAACAAAGCTTTTTGAATCAAATGAAAGTAAAACACATTCAAATAAATCTTTTTGATTCGATATAAAGTCAAATACGTTCAAACAAAGCTTTTTGAATCAAATGAAAGTCAAACACGTTCAAACGAAGCTTTTTGAATCAAATGTAAGTCAAATACATTCAAACAAAGATTTTTGAATCAAATGAAAGTTAAACACATTCAACCAATTATTTTTGAATCGAAATAAAGTAAAACAAATTCAAATTAAGCTTGTTGAATAAAAAAAAACTAAAAAACACATTCAAACAAGCTTTTTGAATCAAATGAAAGTCAAACACATTAACACAAATCTTTCAAAATCAAATTAAAGTTAAACACATTCCAACAAACCTTTTTGAATATAATGATAGTCAAACACATTCAAATAAAGCTTTTTGAATCAAATAAATGTCAAACACATTCAAACAAAGCTTTTTGAATCAAATGAAAATCAAACACATTCAAACAAATATTTTTGAATCAAATGAATGTCAAACTCATCCAAACAAAGCTCTATAAATCAAATGAAAGTCAAACACATTCAAACAAAAGTTTTTAAATCAAATGAAAGTCAAACACATTCAAATAGAGCTTTTTGAATCAAATGAAAATCAAATACATTCAAACAAAGCTTTTTGAATCTAATGAATGTCAAACACATTCAAACAAAGCTTTTTGAATCAAATGAGAGTCAAACACATTCAAATATATGTTTTTGAATCAAATAAACTCAAACACATTCAAACAAAGCTTCTTGAATCAAACGAAAGTCAAACACATTCAAACAGAGCTTTTTTAATCAAATGAAAGTCAAACAAGTTCAAACAAAGCTTTATGAATCAAATAAAAGTCAAACACATTGAAACAAATCTTAGTGGATCCAAATACAGTCAGTCACGTTCAAACAAAACTTTTTGAATCAAAAGAAAGTCAAACACATTCAAACAAAAGTTTTTGAATCAAATGAAAGTCAGACACATTAAAACAAGGCTTTTTGAATCAAATGAAAGTCAAATACAATCAAACAAAGCTTTTTGAATCTAATGAAAGTTAAACACGTTCAAACAATTCTTTTTGAATCAAAATAAAGTAAAACGAATTCAAATTAAGCTTTTTGAATCAAAAGAAAGTTAAACACATTCAAACAAGCTTTTTGAGTCTAATGAAACTCAAACACATTAAAACAAATCTTTCAAAATCAAATGAAAGTTAAAAACATTCAAACAAAGCTTTTTGAATATAATGAAAGTCAAACACATTCAAATAAAGCTTTTTGAATCAAATGAATGTCAAACACATTCAAACAAAGCTTTTTGAATCAAATGAAAATCAAACACATTCAAACAAATATTTTTGAATCAAATGAATGTCAAACTCGTCCAAACAAAGCTCTTTAAATCTAATGAAAGTCAAACACATTCAAACAAAAGTTTTTAAATCAAATGAAAGTCAAACACATTCAAACAGAGCTTTTTGAATCAAATGAAAATCAAATACATTCAAACAAAGCTTTTTGAATCTAATGAATGTCAAACACATTCAAACAAATCTTTTTGAATCAAATGAGAGTCAAACACATTCAAATATATGTTTTTGAATCGAAATTAACTCAAACACATTCAAACAAAGCTTCTTGAATCAAACGAAAGTTAAACACATTTAAACAGAGTTTTTTTTAATCAAATGAAAGTCAAACACGTTCAAACAAATATTTTTGAATCAAATGAATGTCAAAGACAATCAAACAAAGCTTTTTGAATCTAATGAAAGTTAAACACATTTAAACAATTCTTTTTGAATCGAAATAAAGTAAAACAAATTCAAATTAAGCTTTTTGAATCAAAAGAAAGTTAAACACATTCAAACAAGCTTTTTGAGTCTAATGAAAGTCAAACACATTAAAACAAATCTTTCAAAATCAAATGAAAGTTAAACACATTCAAACAAAGCTTTTTGAATATAATGAAAGTCAAACACATTCAAACAAAGCTTTTTGAATCAAATGAATGTCAAACACATTCAAACATAGCTTTTTGAATCAAATGAAAATCAAACACATTCAAACAAATATTTTTAAATCATATGAAAGTCAAACTCATTCAAACATAGCTTTTTTAATCAAATGAAATTCAAACACATTCAAACAAAGATTTTTAAACAAAAAGAAAGTCAAACACATTCAAACAAAAGTTTTTTTAATCAAAAGAATGTCAAACACATTCAAACAAAGCTTTTTGAAACAAATGAAAATCAAACACAATCAAACAAATCTTTTTAAATCATATAAAAGTCAAACTCATTCAATCATAGCTTTTTTAATCAAATGAAATTCAAACACATTCAAACAAAGATTTTTAAACAAAAAGAAAGTCAAAAACATTAAAACAAAAGTTTTTTTAGTCAAAAGAATGTCAAACACATTAAAACAAAGCTTTTTGAAACAAATGAAAATCAAACACATTAAAACAAATTTTTTTAAATCATATAAAAGTCAAACTCATTCAAACATAGCTTTTTTAATCAAATGAAAGTCAAACACATTCAAACAAAGCTTTTTGAATCAAATGAAAGTCAAACACATTCAAATAAATCTTTTTGATTCGAAATAAAGTCAAATACGTTCAAACAAAGCTTTTTGAATCAAATGAAAGTCAAACACGTTCAAACAAAGCTTTTGAATCAAATGAAAGTCAAACACATTCAAATAAATCTTTTTGATTCGAAATAAAGTCAAATACGTTCAAACAAAGCTTTTTGAATCAAATGAAAGTCAAAACACGTTCAAACAAAACTTTTTGAATCAAATGAAAGTCAAATACATTCAAACAAAGCTTTTTGAATCAAATGAAAATCAAACACATTCAAACAAATATTTTTGAATCGAAATAAAGTAAAACAAATTCAAATTAAGCTTGTTGAATCAAAAGAAACTAAAAAACACATTCAAACAAGCTTTTTGAATCAAATGAAAGTCAAACACATTAAAACAAATCTTTCAAAATCAAATTAAAGTTAAAAACATTCCAACAAACCTTTTTGAATATAATGATAGTCAAACACATTCAAATAAAGCTTTTTGAATCAAATGAATGTCAAACACATTCAAACAAAGCTTTTTGAATCAAATGAAAATCAAACACATTCAAACAAATATTTTTGAATCAAATGAATGTCAAACTCGTCCAAACAAAGCTCTTTAAATCTAATTAAAGTTAAACACATTCAAACAAAAGTTTTTAAATCAAATGAAAGTCAAACACATTCAAACAGAGCTTTTTGAATCAAATGAAAATCAAATACATTCAAACAAAGTTTTTTGAATCTAATGAATGTCAAACACATTCAAACAAAGCTTTTTGAATCAAATGAGAGTCAAACACATTCAAATATATGTTTTTGAATCGAAATAAACTCAAACACATTCAAACAAAGCTTCTTGAATCAAACGAAAGTTAAACACATTTAAACAGAGTTTTTTTAATCAAATGAAAGTCAAACACGTTCAAACAAAGCTTTATGAATCAAATAAAAGTCAAACACATTCAAACAAATCTTAGTGGATCCAAATACAGTCAATCACGTTCAAACAAAACTTTTTGAATCAAAAGAAAGTCAAACACATTCAAACAAAAGTTTTTTAATCAAATGAAAGTCAAACACATTAAAACAAGGCTTTTTGAATCAAATGAAAGTCAAATACAATCAAACAAAGCTTTTTGAATCTAATGAAAGTTAAACACATTCAAACAATTCTTTTTAAATCGAAATAAAGTAAAACAAATTCAAATTAAGCTTTTTGAATCAAAAGAAAGTTAAACACATTCAAACAAGCTTTTTGAGTCTAATGAAAGTCAAACACATTAAAACAAATATTTCAAAATCAAATGAAATTCAAACACATTCAAATTAAGCTTTTTGAATCAAAAGAAAGTTAAACACATTCAAACAAGCTTTTTGAGTCTAATGAAAGTCAAACACATTAAAACAAATCTTTTAAAATCAAATGAAAGTTAAACACATTCAAACAAAGCTTTTTGAATATAATGAAAGTCAAACACATTCAAACAAAGCTTTTTGAATCAAATGAAAATCAAACACATGTAAACAAATATTTTTGAATCAAATGAATGTCAAACTCGTCCAAACAAAGCTCTTTAAATCAAATGAAAGTCAAACACATTCAAACAAAAGTTTTTAAATCAAATGAAAGTCAAACACATTCAAACAGAGCTTTTTGAATCAAATGAAAATCAAATACATTCAAACAAAGCTTTTTGAATCTAATGAATGTCAAACACATTCAAACAAAGCTTTTTGAATCAAATGAGAGTCAAACACATTCAAATATATGTTTTTGAATCGAAATAAACTCAAACACATTCAAACAAAGCTTCTTGAATAAAACGAAAGTTAAACACATTCAAACAGAGCTTTTTTAATCAAATGAAAGTAAAACACGTTCAAACAAAGCTATATGAATCAAATAAAAGTCAAACACATTCAAACAAATCTTTGTGGATCCAAATACAGTCAATCACGTTCAAACAAAACTTTTTGAATCAAAAGAAAGTCAAACACATTCAAACAAAAGTTTTTTAATCAAATGAAAGTCAAACACATTAAAACAAGGCTTTTTGAATCAAATGAAAGTCAAATACAATCAAACAAAGCTTTTTGAATCTAATGAAAGTTAAACACATTCAAACAATCTTTTTGAATCGAAATAAAGTAAAACAAATTCAAATTATGGTTTTTGAATCAAAAGAAAGTTAAACACATTCAAACAAGCTTTTTGAGTCTAATGAAAGTCAAACACATTAAAACAAATCTTTCAAAATCAAATGAAAGTTAAACACATTCAAACAAAGCTTTTTGAATATAATGAAAGTCAAACACATTCAAACAAAGCTTTTTGAATTAAATGAATGTCAAACATATTCAAACATAGCTTTTTGAATCAAATGAAATCAAACACATTCAAACAAATATTTTTAAATCATATGAAAGTCAAACTCATTCAAACATAGCTTTTTTAATCAAATGAAATTCAAACACATTCAAACAAATATTTTTAAACAAAAAGAAAGTCAAACACATTCAAACAAAAGTTTTTTTAATCAAAAGAATGTCAAACACATTCAAACAAAGATTTTTTGAAACAAATGAAAATCAAACACATTCAAACAAATATTTTTAAATCATATAAAAGTCAAACTCATTCAAACATAGCTTTTTAATCAAATGAAATTCAAACACATTCAAACAAAACTTTTTAACAAAAAGAAAGTCAAACACATTAAAACAAAAGTTTTTTTAATCAAAAGAATGTCAAACACATTCAAACAAAGCTTTTTGAAACAAATGAAAATCAAACACATTAAAACAATTTTTTTTAAATCATATAAAAGTCAAACTCATTCAAACATAGCTTTTTTAATCAAATGAAAGTCAAACACATTCAAACAAAGCTTTTTGAATCAAATGAAAGTCAAACACATTCAAAAAAATCTTTTTGATTCGAAATAAAGTCAAATACGTTCAAACAAAGCTTTTTGAATCAAATGAAAGTCAAACACGTTCAATAAATCTTTTGGATCGAAATACAGTCAAACACATTCAAACAAAGCTTTTTGAATCAAAAGAAAGTCAAACACATTCAACCAAATTTTTTGAATCAAATGAATGTCAAAGACAATCAAACAAAGCTTTTTGAATGTAATGAAAGTTAAACACATTCAAACAATTCTTTTTGAATCGAAATAAAGTAAAACAAATTCAAATTAAGCTTTTTGAATCAAAAGAAAGTTAAACACATTCAAACAAGCTTTTTGAGTCTAATGAAAGTCAAACACATTAAAACAAATCTTTCAAAATCAAATGAAAGTTAAACACATTCAAAACAAAGCTTTTTAAATATAATGAAAGTCAAACACATTCAAACAAAGCTTTTTGAATCAAATGAATGTCAAACACATTCAAACATGGCTTTTTGAAACAAATGAAAATCAAACACATTCAAACAAATATTTTTAAATCATATAAAAGTCAAACTCATTCAAACATAGCTTTTTTAATCAAATGAAATTCAAACACATTCAAACAAAGCTTTTTAAACAAAAAGAAAGTCAAACACATTAAAACAAAAGTTTTTTTAATCAAAAGAATGTCAAACACATTAAAACAAAGCTTTTTGAAACAAATGAAAATCAAACACATTAAAACAAATTTTTTTAAATCATATAAAAGTCAAACTCATTCAAACATAGCTTTTTTAATCAAATGAAAGTCAAACACATTCAAACAAAGCTTTTGAATCAAATGAAAGTAAAACACATTCAAATAAATCTTTTTGATTCGATATAAAGTCAAATACGTTCAAACAAAGCTTTTTGAATCAAATGAAAGTCAAACACGTTCAAACGAAGCTTTTTGAATCAAATGTAAGTCAAATACATTCAAACAAAGATTTTTGAATCAAATGAAAGTTAAACACATTCAACCAATTATTTTTGAATCGAAATAAAGTAAAACAAATTCAAATTAAGCTTGTTGAATAAAAAAAAACTAAAAAACACATTCAAACAAGCTTTTTGAATCAAATGAAAGTCAAACACATTAACACAAATCTTTCAAAATCAAATTAAAGTTAAAACACATTCCAACAAACCTTTTTGAATATAATGATAGTCAAACACATTCAAATAAAGCTTTTTGAATCAAATGAATGTCAAACACATTCAAACAAAGCTTTTTGAATCAAATGAAAATCAAACACATTCAAACAAATATTTTTGAATCAAATGAATGTCAAACTCATCCAAACAAAGCTCTATAAATCAAATGAAAGTCAAACACATTCAAACAAAAGTTTTTAAATCAAATGAAAGTCAAACACATTTCAAATAGAGCTTTTTGAATCAAATGAAAATCAAATACATTCAAACAAAGCTTTTTGAATCTAATGAATGTCAAACACATTCAAACAAAGCTTTTTGAATCAAATGAGAGTCAAACACATTCAAATATATGTTTTTGAATCAAATAAACTCAAACACATTTCAAACAAAGCTTCTTGAATCAAACGAAAGTCAAACACATTCAAACAGAGCTTTTTTAATCAAATGAAAGTCAAACAAGTTCAAACAAAGCTTTATGAATCAAATAAAAGTCAAACACATTGAAACAAATCTTAGTGGATCCAAATACAGTCAGTCACGTTCAAACAAAACTTTTTGAATCAAAAGAAAGTCAAACACATTCAAACAAAAGTTTTTGAATCAAATGAAAGTCAACACATTAAAACAAGGCTTTTTGAATCAAATGAAAGTCAAATACAATCAAACAAAGCTTTTTGAATCTAATGAAAGTTAAACACGTTCAAACAATTCTTTTTGAATCAAAATAAAGTAAAACGAATTCAAATTAAGCTTTTTGAATCAAAAGAAAGTTAAACACATTCAAACAAGCTTTTTGAGTCTAATGAAACTCAAACACATTAAAACAAATCTTTCAAAATCAAATGAAAGTTAAAAACATTCAAACAAAGCTTTTTGAATATAATGAAAGTCAAACACATTCAAATAAAGCTTTTTGAATCAAATGAATGTCAAACACATTCAAACAAAGCTTTTTGAATCAAATGAAAATCAAACACATTCAAACAAATATTTTTGAATCAAATGAATGTCAAACTCGTCCAAACAAAGCTCTTTAAATCTAATGAAAGTCAAACACATTCAAACAAAAGTTTTTTAAATCAAATGAAAGTCAAACACATTCAAACAGAGCTTTTTGAATCAAATGAAAATCAAATACATTCAAACAAAGCTTTTTGAATCTAATGAATGTCAAACACATTCAAACAAATCTTTTTGAATCAAATGAGAGTCAAACACATTCAAATATATGTTTTTGAATCGAAATTAACTCAAACACATTCAAACAAAGCTTCTTGAATCAAACGAAAGTTAAACACATTTAAACAGAGTTTTTTTTAATCAAATGAAAGTCAAACACGTTCAAACAAATTTTTGAATCAAATGAATGTCAAAGACAATCAAACAAAGCTTTTTGAATCTAATGAAAGTTAAACACATTTAAACAATTCTTTTTGAATCGAAATAAAGTAAAACAAATTCAAATTAAGCTTTTTGAATCAAAAGAAAGTTAAACACATTCAAACAAGCTTTTTGAGTCTAATGAAAGTCAAACACATTAAAACAAATCTTTCAAAATCAAATGAAAGTTAAACACATTCAAACAAAGCTTTTTGAATAAATGAAAGTCAAACACATTCAAACAAAGCTTTTGAATCAAAAATGTCAAACACATTCAAACTTTTTGAATCAAATGAAAATCAAACACATTCAAACAAATATTTTTAAATCATATGAAAGTCAAACTCATTCAAACATAGCTTTTTTAATCAAATGAAATTCAAACACATTCAAACAAGATTTTTAAACAAAAGAAAGTCAAACACATTCAAACAAAAGTTTTTTTAATCAAAAGAATGTCAAACACATTCAAACAAAGCTTTTTGAAACAAATGAAAATCAAACACAATCAAACAAATCTTTTTAAATCATATAAAAGTCAAACTCATTCAAATAGCTTTTTTAATCAAATGAAATTATTCAAACAAAGATTTTTAAACAAAAGAAAGTCAAAAACATTAAAACAAAGTTTTTTTAATCAAAAGAATGTCAAACACATTAAAACAAAGCTTTTTGAATCAAATGAAAATCAAACACATTAAAACAAATTTTTTAAATCATATAAAAGTCAAACTCATTCAAACATAGCTTTTTTAATCAAATGAAAGTCAAACACATTCAAACAAAGCTTTTTGAATCAAATGAAAGTCAAACACATTCAAATAAATCTTTTTGATTCGAAATAAAGTCAAATACGTT
>NW_018744544.1:0-63044 GCF_001683475.1 Chenopodium quinoa
CAAACAGCAAAGTTAATAAAAGGCATAACAAGAAATGTATGGAACAACAGAGTATTCGACAGGCCGACTACCTCTTGAGCACTGACTGCTGAGGCCACAGACGGCCAAAAAGTACTCGTCATAGAGCCATTTGAAGCTCGGCACGCAGTGCAGGGGTACTTGCTCTCGTACCCCTGTAGTAGAGTCGACCCTCGACTCTACTTTAAAGAGTCCTTTATCAAGGATCTCTTTCTTAGCCTTGAGGGGAACAGGCGGCATGCTACGACCGCCTGCAAGAAGGGGCGGATTCCTGTTCCACCTATTGAAGCGCTTGTTCAGCTCAATGTCTGAACTCTCAATGATGAGGAAGGTGCTCCGCCAGTCCTTCCACTTGTTTGCTTTACCTCTCGTCATGAGGTAGCCCCTGTGGCTTGTCAATTGATACCAGCCGATACTGCCTGTCTTAGGGGTCTGGCTGAGATAGTTCATATGGGCGAAGCCTTGAAGCTCGGCGCCACCCCGTGCAGTTCGCACCCGGCCACATAGCCGAGTACGTTTACCAGGAGTTTGGGGCTAACTGCCATATCCCCAAAACTCATACCCATCCAAGATCCGCTGAACAGCCGGATGTAATGGGAAGCGCAGCCCTGCCTTCATGGCCGCCTCGTAGCAGCCAAAGCAGGCGCTATCATAACTGGAACCAGCCGGCCAGACGACTGTGTCTTCTAGATTCGGCACAAACACTAGAAAGTCGGGGCCCATGGTGTGGTTTGCAATAAAGCTCTCCACTTTCTCTTGCATGGCTGTGATTCGTCCCCGAGGTACCGTGCAGTAATATGGGGTATTTAGCTCTCGGTGAGAGGCGGATGGCTCCGCCCAATTGTCCCCCTTCTCAACTGCGTGAGAAAGTCTCGCCTCTTGCAGGCGGCTGTTTTTCTCTTCTGTGTCCAAAGAAGCATGGCCAGAAGAGCTTGACTCGGAATCGTCCTCTGACGAGTCCGAAGAGGACGACTCCTCCCCTCTCCCGGAGGGGCCCGCCTCCTCTCTTTGAAAAGGAGCAGAATTGTTAACTGTTAAATGGGAAGGGGTCACTATGACTCCTCCCTCAGAATTGCCGGCTTTCAGGCCGCCTTGTTTTCACTTCCACATCTGGCGCCTGGTCAGATGTTTCACTAAGCGGCAGCGTGTGGGAGGAGCCGTCTGAATTTGAGATCCTAGCAGTCTTTTTTTGTTCTGGCCATCCTGCTCTGCATAGACACATATACAGTTGGACTTTGTATAAAAGGGCAAAGATGGGTCCGGAAAAGGGCAGGCGGCACTCCTAGTCCTAGATTCAGCCGTCCCCGGTGACCGGCTGATCACTAACCTAGGTCGTGTCGTGTGCTTCCGTGGTGCCATTTCAAAAAATAAAAAGAAAATTAAGAGTAAGAGAACTGACAGTTACCTGAACGAGTGACGGTTGATGAAGTTCTGAAAAATCCTGTGCAGTCGGCTTGTCAGAACAGGCGGTAGGCAGAAAAGGTCCAAAATGTCAAAGCAAGTTCAGGGGTCCGGATGTTCTCAAAAAGTTCTCAAGTGTGAAAATGACTCAAGACAACTCTCCCTTATATAGGCAAAGTGAGAAGGCGAAGGGTCACTTTCAGAATTCAAAATTTGGGCGGGAAAATCTCTCGGCCTTTTCGCCGCCTGTTACAGTGCAACACCTGTCACAGGTAACACGTGACCAGTCACGTGCCACCTGTGAGGGGAAAATGATTAGGGGATTTTGCTCCCACCAATCGGAATGCGCCACGTGGGCCAATCAGGTCCTGCCAAGTGTCCCCCAGTTGGAACTGTCAGGGCTTGCCACGTGGCACGCGCTTATTCGTCCACCTTGGACCTATTATGTCATGACATGTGGCATACTCCATGCCTAATGGAGAAACCGGCCACCCAGGCCCAACTTCCGAGGAAGCCCAATCAGCCCTAGGTTAACCTAAACCTAGGATGGGCACGTTTCCCAAGGTTATAAATACCTCCCTTAATCCTCATTAAGGAGGAGAACACGAAAAAACACATTAATTACACACAGTAATAACCGGCTGATCTCGCTAACAAAGCAGATTACCTACGTTAAACACTCTCACCTAGAGAGACCCAATCACTTTAATTTCCGCATTAATTACTCCTTAATCAAGTACTAACTTCACCGCTGGAAGCGGAGCTTCCAGGAGTCTCCGTTATTTTGCAGGTACAGGCGTCCGGTTCCAGTCTCGGAATTGTAACTCTCCCGCAAGACATCAGAAAACCCCGAAACACATTTGACTTTCATTCGATTCAAAAAGCTTTGATTGAATGTCTGTCACTTTCATTTTATTCAATTACCTTTGTAGAATGCATTTGAGTTTTATTTGATTCAATTAGCTTTGTTAAAAGCATTTGACTTTCATTTGATTCAAAAAGCTTTCTTTGAATGTGTTTGACTCTCATTTGATTCAATTAGCTTATTAGAATGCATTTAACTTTCATTTGATTCAAAAAGCTTTGTTTGAATGTGTTTGACTATCATTTAATTCAATTTTTGTAGATTGCATTTGACTTTCATTTGATTCAATTACCTTTGTAGAATGCATTTGAGTTTTATTTGATTCAATTAGCTTTGTTAAAAGCATTTGACTTTCATTTGATTCAAAAAGCTTTCTTTGAATGTGTTTGACTCTCATTTGTTCAATTAGCTTTTTAGAATGCATTTAACTTTCATTTGATTCAAAAAGCTTGGTTTGAATGTGTTTGACTTTCATTTGATTCAATTAGCCTTTTAGATTGCATTTGACTTTCATTTGATTCAATTAGCTTTGTTGAAAGCATTTGACTTTCATTTGATTCAAAAAGCTATCTTTGAATGTGTTTGACTTTCATTTGTTTCAATTAGCTTTGTAGAATGTGTTTGACTTTCATTTGATTTAATTAGCTTATTTGAATGCATTTGACTTTCATTTGATTCAAAAAGCTATGTTTGAATGTGTTTGACTTTCATTTGATTCAATTAGCCTTTTAGAATGCATTTGAATTTCATTTGATTCAATTAGCTTTGTTGAATGGATTTGACTTTCATTTGATTCAAAAAGCTTTGTTTGAATGTGTTTCACTTTCATTTGATTCAATTAGCTTTGTTTGATCGTGTTAAATTTTGTTTTTGATTCAATTAGCTTTGAATAATGCATTTGACTTTCATTTGATTCAATTAGCTTTGTTGAATGAATTTCACTTTCATTTGATTCAAAAAGCTTTGATTGAATGTGTTTCACTTTCATTTTATTTAATTACCTTTGTAGAATGCATTTGAGTTTTATTTGATTCCATTAGCTTAGTTAAAAGCATTTGACTTTCATTTGATTCAAAAAGCTTTCTTTGAATGTGTTTGACTCTCATTTGATTCAATTAGCTTATTAGATTGCATTTAACTTTCATTTGATTCAAAAAGCTTTGTTTGAATGTGTTTGACTATCATTTAATTCAATTTTTGTAGATTGCATTTGACTTTCATTTGATTCAATTACCTTTGTAGAATGCATTTAAGTTTTATTTGATTCAATTAGCTTTGTTAAAAGCATTTGACTTTCATTTGATTCAAAAAGCTTTCTTTGAATGTGTTTGACTCTCATTTGTTCAATTAGCTTTTTAGAATGCGTTTAACTTTCATTTGATTCAAAAAGCTTGGTTTTGAATGTGTTTGACTTTCATTTGATTCAATTAGCCTTGTAGATTGCATTTGATTTTCATTTGATTCAATTAGCTTTGTTGAAAGCATTTGACTTTCATTTTATTCAAAAAGCTATGTTTGAATGTGTTTTACTTTCATTTGATTCAATTAGCTTTGTAAAATGTGTTTGACTTTCATTTGATTCAATTAACTTATTTGAATGCATTTGACTTTCATTTGATTCAAAAAGCAATGTTTGAATGTGTTTGACTTTCATTTGATTCAATTAGCCTTTTAGAATGCATTTGAATTTCATTTGATTCAATTAGCTTTGTTGAATGCATTTGACTTTCATTTGATTAAAAAAAGCTTTGCTTGAATGTGTTTGACTTTCATTTGATTCAATTAGCTTTGTAGAATGCATTTGACTTTCATTTGATTCAATTAGCTTTGTTGCATGCATTTGACATTCATTTGTTTCAAAAAATTTGTTTGAATGTGTTTGACTTTCATTTGATTCAATTAGCTTTGTAGAATGTGTTTGACTTTCATTTGATTCAATTAGCTTTGTAGAATGTGTTTGACTTTCATTTGATTCAATTAGCTTATTTGAATGCATTTGACTTTCATTTGATTCAAAAAGCTATGTTTGAATGTGTTTGACTTTCATTTGATTCAATTAGCCTTTTATAATGCATTTGAATTTCATTTGTTTCAATTAGCTTTGTTGAATGCATTTGACTTTCATTTGATTCAAAAAGCTTTGTTTGAATGTGTTTCACTTTCATTTGATTCAATTAGCTTTGTTTGATCGTGTTAAATTTTCTTTTGATTCAATTAGCTTTGAATAATGCATTTGACTTTCATTTGATTCAATTAGCTTTGTTGAATGAATTTGACTTTCATTCGATTCAAAAAGCTTTGATTGAATGTCTGTCACTTTCATTTTATTCAATTACCTTTGTAGAATGCATTTGAGTTTTATTTGATTCAATTAGCTTTGTTAAAAGAATTTGACTTTCATTTGATTCAAAAAGCTTTCTTTGAATGTGTTTGACTCTCATTTGATTCAATTAGCTTATTAGAATGCATTTAACTTTCATTTGATTCAAAAAGCTTTGTTTGAATGTGTTTGACTATCATTTAATTCAATTTTTGTAGATTGCATTTGACTTTCATTTGATTCAATTACCTTTGTAGAATGCATTTGAGTTTTATTTGATTCAATTAGCTTTGTTAAAAGCATTTGACTTTCATTTGATTCAAAAAGCTTTCTTTGAATGTGTGTGACTCTCATTTGTTCAATTAGCTTTTTAGAATGCATTTAAACTTTCATTTGATTCAAAAAGCTTGGTTTGAATGTGTTTGACTTTCATTTGATTCAATTAGCTTTGTAGATTGCATTTGACTTTCATTTGATTCAATTAGCTTTGTTGAAAGCATTTGACTTTCATTTTATTCAAAAAGCTATGTTTGAATGAGTTTGACTTTCATTTGATTTAATTAGCTTTGTAGAATGTGTTTGACTTTCATTTGATTCAATTAGCTTATTTGAATGCATTTGACTTTCATTTGATTCAAAAAGCTATGTTTGAATGTGTTTGACTTTCATTTGATTCAATTAGCCTTTTAGAATGCATTTGAATTTCATTTGATTCAATTAGCTTTGTTGAATGCATTTGACTTTCATTTGATTCAAAAAGCTTTGTTTGAATGTGTTTCACTTTCATTTGATTCAATTAGCTTTGTTTGATCGTGTTAAATTTTCTTTTGATTCAATTAGCTTTGAATAATGCATTTTACTTTCATTTGATTCAATTAGCTTTGTTGAATGAATTTGACTTTCATTCGATTCAAAAAGCTTTGATTGAATGTGTTTCACTTTCATTTTATTCAATTACCTTTGTAGAATGCATTTAAGTTTTATTTGATTCAATTAGCTTTGTTAAAAGCATTTGACTTTCATTTGATTCAAAAAGCTTTCTTTGAATGTGTTTGACTCTCATTTGATTCAATTAGCTTATTAGAATGCATTTGACTTTCATTTGATTCAAAAAGCTATGTTTGAATGTGTTTGACTTTCATTTGATTCAATTAGCCTTTTAGAATGCATTTGAATTTCATTTGATTCAATTAGCTTTGTTGAATGCATTTGACTTTCATTTGATTAAAAAAGCTTGGTTTGAATGTGTTTGACTTTCATTTGATTCAATTAGCCTTGTAGATTGCATTTGACTTTCATTTGATTCAATTAGCTTTGTTGAAAGCATTTGACTTTCATTTGATTCAAAAAGCTATGTTTGAATGTGTTTGACTTTCATTTGTTTCAATTAGCTTTGTAGAATGTGTTTGACTTTCATTTGATTTAATTAGCTTATTTGAATGCATTTGACTTTCATTTGATTCAAAAAGCTATGTTTGAATGTGTTTGACTTTCATTTGATTCAATTAGCCTTTTAGAATGCATTTGAATTTCATTTGATTCAATTAGCTTTGTTGAATGCATTTGACTTTCATTTGATTCAAAAAGCTTTGTTTGAATGTGTTTCACTTTCATTTGATTCAATTAGCTTTGTTTGATCGTGTTAAATTTTCTTTTGATTCAATTAGCTTTGAATAATGCATTTGACTTTCATTTGATTCAATTAACTTTGTTGAATGAATTTGACTTTCATTTGATTCAAAAAGCTTTGATTGAATGTGTTTCACTTTCGTTTGATTCAATTACCTTTGTAGAATGCATTTGAGTTTTATTTTATTCAATTAGCTTTGTTAAAAGAATTTGACTTTCATTTGATTCAAAAAGCTTTCTTTGAATGTGTTTGACTCTCATTTGATTCAATTAGCTTTTTAGAATGCATTTAACTTTCACTTGATTCAAAAAGCTTTGTTTGAATGTGTTTGACTTTCATTTGATTCAATTAGCTTTGTAGAATGCATTTGGCTTTCATTTAATTCAATTAGATTTGTTGAATGTATTAGAATTTCATATCATTCGAAAAACTTTGGTTGAATGTGTTTGAATTCATTTGATTCAATTAGCCTTGTAGATTGCATTTGACTTTCATTTGATTCAATTAGCTTTGTTGAAAGCATTTGACTTTCATTTGATTCAAAAAGCTATGTTTGAATGTGTTTGACTTTCATTTGATTCAATTAGCTTTGTAGAATGCATTTGACTTTCATTTAATTCAATTAGCTTTGTTGAATGTATTTGACTTTCATATCATTCGAAAAACTTTGGTTGAATGTGTTTGAATTCATTTGATTCAATTAGCCTTGTAGATTGCATTTGAATTTCATTTGATTCAATTAGCTTTGTTGAAAGCATTTGACTTTCTTTTGATTCAAAAATCTATGTTTGAATGTGTTTGACTTTCATTTGATTCAATTAGCTTTGTAGAATGTGTTTGACTTTCATTTGATTTAATTAGCTTATTTGAATGCATTTGACTTTCATTTGATTAAAAAAGCTTTGTTTGAATGTGTTTGACTTTCATTTGATTCAATTAGCTTTGTAGAATGCATTTGACTTTCATTTGATTCAATTAGCTTTGTTGCATGAATTTGACTTTTACTTGTTTCAAAAAAACTTCGTTTGAATGTGTTTGACTTTCATTTGATTCAATTAGCTTTGTAGAATGTATTAGACTTTCATTTGATTCAATTAGCTTTGTTTGAATGTATTTGACTTTCATTTAATTCAATTTTTGTAGATTGCATTTGACTTTCATTTGATTCAATTAGCTTTGTTGAATGCTTTTGACTTTCATTTGATTCAAAAAGCTTTGTTTGAATGTGTTTCACTTTCATTTGATTCAATTAGCTTTGTAGAATGCATTTGACTTTTATTTGATTCAATTAGCTTTGTTGAATGCATTTAACTTTCATTTGTTTCAAAAAGCTTTTTTTGAATGTGTTTGACTTTCATTTGATTCAGTTAGCTTTGTTTGATCGTGTTTAACTTTCTTTTGATTCAATTCGCTTTGTAGAATGCATTTGACTTTTATTTGATTCAATTAGCTTTGTAGAATGCATTTAAATTTCATTTGTATCAAAAAGCTTTGTTTGAATGTGTTTGACTTTCATCTAATTCAATTAGCTTCGTAGAATGCAATAGACTTTCGTTTGATTCACTTAGCTTTGTTTGAATGTGTTTCACTTTCATTTGATTCAAATTTTGTAGATTTCATTTGACTTTCATTTGATTCAATTAGCTTTTTTGAATGCATTTGACTTTCATTTGATTTTAAAAGCTTTGTTAGAATGTGTTTGACTTTCATTTGATTCAATTAGCTTTGTTTGATCGTGTTAAATTTTCTTTTGATTCAATTAGCTTTGAATAATGCATTTGACTTTCATTTGGTTCACTTAGCTTTGTTGAATGAATTTAACTTTCATTTGATTCAAAAAGCTTTGATTGAATGTGTTTCACTTTCATTTGATTCAATTACATTTGTAGAATGCATTTGAGTTTTATTTGATTCAATTAGCTTTGTTAAAAGCATTTGTTTTTCATTTGATTCAAAAAGCTTTATTTGAATGTGTTTGACTCTCATTTGTTCAATTAGCTTTTTAGAATGCATTTAACTTTCATTTGATTCAAAAAGCTTGGTTTGAATGTGTTTGACTTTCATTTGATTCAATTAGCCTTGTAGATTGCATTTGACTTTCATTTGATTCAATTAGCTTTGTTGAAAGCATTTGACTTTCATTTGATTCAAAAAGCTATCTTTGAATGTGTTTGACTTTCATTTGTTTCAATTAGCTTTGTAGAATGTGTTGGACTTTCATTTGATTTAATTAGCTTATTTGAATGCATTTGACTTTCATTTGATTCAAAAAGCTATGTTTGAATGTGTTTGACTTTCATTTGATTCAATTAGCCTTTTAGAATGCATTTTGATTAGGGGATTTTGCTCCCACCAATCGGAATGCGCCACGTGGGCCAATCAGGTCCTGCCAAGTGTCCCCCAGTTGGAACTGTCAGGGCTTGCCACGTGGCACGCGCTTATTCGTCCACCTTGGACCTATTATGTCATGACATGTGGCATACTCCATGCCTAATGGAGAAACCGGCCACCCAGGCCCAACTTCCGAGGGAAGCCCAATCAGCCCTAGGTTAACCTAAACCTAGGATGGGCACGTTTCCCAAGGTTATAAATACCTCCCTTAATCCTCATTAAGGGGATTACGAAAAAAACACATTAATTACACACAGTAATAACCGGCTGATCTCGCTAACAAAGCAGATTACTTACGTTAAACACTCTCACCTAGAGAGACCCAATCACTTTAATTTTCGCATTAATTACTCCTTAATCAAGTACTAACTTGACCGTTGGAGGCGGAGCTCCCAGGAGTCTCCGTTATTTTGCAGGTACAGGCGTCCGGTTCCAGTCTCGGAATTGTAACTCTCCCGCAGGACATCAGAAAACCTCGAAACATTTGGCGCCGTCTGTGGGGAGAGTACTTCTGAGATGGCATCCAAGTCTGTACCGACTCCTAAAGAGAGGCGTCCCCTAGACGACCCTCAAGTTCAGTCGGACCATGATACCGAGAGTGAATTTGAAGTTGAAGCTCACACAGCTTCAGACGGGACCCTAAGGGCCCGACGTACCCGTCATACCGAAAGGAGGGAACGGGAACATCTTCAAACTGGAAGTGAGCCAGCAGGCGCACCGCCTGTTCGGCAACAGCCGACTGATGGGTCTGCTCCCATCACAAGGAACGAACTCATGACCTTCATGAGGAACTTCAAGGGAGAGATTCAAGAGTTGATCAACAAGAAGCCGCCTGCTCCAGTCAAGGAGCAGTCGGCTAAGAAACCCTCCACTTCACTGAAGAGGAAGTCAGTTCAAGGGCGAGAGGCGACTCCTCATCCTAAATCTAGGAAGCGGGAGCCACCTGCCCTTGATTTCACAAAATTCCGTTTTCCTACAGGAAATAGGAAACCTGTTCGTCATATTCAGGCGGACGGGTCGAAGCAAACATTCACAGACGCTCGGCTACTGCTAGAGCAGAAGAAGAGTGACCGATTGTCAGAGTCGACCTCTACTTCAAACTTTCAAGACAGTCTGCGAAATGCCTCGATGAGGCATACTCAGTCGTATCATGAGAGTCAGTCAGGTGGCACCTCCCGTCAGTCCGGATTTCATAGCGACCAGGCGGTACCAAACTTACCATTTGTGTCGCAACAACAATATTTTTTGCAGCCACCTCCGTTTGGTGGACCTGCAGCAAAAAACGTCCAACCTATGGACTGGCAGCTACGGTTGCTTAGACTTGGTGAACAGCCGTCGGCCTTCTCCAAGGAAATTACTGAAGCCGCTCAGCCGGCCAAAGTGAAAAATGTACTAGTAGGCGCCTATGACGGCACTACTAACCCAGAAGACCATCTGATGGCATTCACCAACCTGATGTACCTTCAAGGGTTGGATGATCCCACTTGGTGCAAGTGTTTCCCAGCGACTCTCAAAGGAATCGCACAGCAATGGTTCGGAAACCTGCCGACTGGTTGTGTAAATAGCTTCAGGACGCTTGCTTACTTATTTGCCTCCAACTTCGCCATGAACATCCCTGCGAAGAAAACGACCCTTGATTTGGGAACAATTCAGCAGGGCGAGAAGGAGGGGCTTCGTTCTTACATCAGGCGGTTTAACCTGATGAGAATACAGATTCAAGGGTTACCGGATGAGGTAGCTTATACCGACTTTTTTAGAGGTCTCAAAGACGGGTCTACCTTCAAATTTGATTTGGTTCGAAAAAGGGTGGCGACTCTTCAAGAGGCCTTGATTGAAGCAGAAGCCTATATACAGGCGACTGATCTGTGTACGATAAAACAGTCGGACGGGAAAAGGTTCGACAAAAGAGAAGGACGACAGAAACAGTCGTCAAACAAAGATGAGAAAAGAAAAGAGGTCTGGGCGGCTGATTCCTCTAAACAGCCGGCCCAGAAAAAGAAAAAAGAATTCAAACCATACTCCCCAAAGTATGCGTTTAACAAGGATAACCAGTTTATCAAATCAAGGGACGGATCTCAATTGAGAAGCCGGTCCCCATGAAGGGTTCTGCAAACAACCGGAACCAAGATAAATTTTGTGCTTATCATGGTGATGTTGGTCATCACACCAATGACTGCATCAGTCTCATGCGGTATCTGGACCGCCTGGCTGAGCAAGGTGATCTTGACACTTATGTCAAGAAATCTACGGGGAACACTTCCTCAAAAAAGCAGTCGGCCAAAAAGAATCAACAGGCCGACAGCTCCGATACAGATGATGCAGTCGTCTACACCATTGCAGGCGGCTTCTCAGGAGGCGGCCCCACTATAAGGGGCAACAAAGACAATATCAGGCGGTTAGATGTAAATTCCGTTCACCAAGAACGGCCGTCCAAATATTCATTTCCTGAGATTGTCATCACTGAAGAAGATCTAGGAGGGGTAAGAGGGTCGCATGACGACCCTATTGTTATTGAATGTAAAGTGGCCAACCAGAGAGTTGGCCGAATCCTCATAGATACCGGAAGCTCCTCAGATCTCATCAGTAGCAAATGTCTGTCGAAGCTAAAATATCAGACTGATTGCATACATCCGGCCTCCCACCCTTTATTAGGGTTTGGAGGAGGAGTCGTCCACCCACTGGGACGAGTGGATTTACCCATCCGCCTGGGCGAAAAAGGGGAAGGACGACACATGGTAGTCCGGTTCCTGGTAGTAGAAGAACTCTCGGCCTACAACATGATTCTAGGTCGACCAACCCTGAATAATCCCATCTCTTATGTTGCTCAAGTTTGAGAGGGATAATGGAACAGTCGGCTCCCTAAGGGGAGATCAGAAGATGGCCCGAGAGTGCTATCTCTCGGATATCAAGCCCACTGTTATGGCCACTGGGTCAAGCAGTGAAAAAAACAAACCTTGACAATGTTAAGGAGAGTGCGCCTGTTCAAGAAGCAGGCGGCAAGAGAAAGGCATCCCAGACAGGGGCCGCAAGAAAAGAAAGAAAATAGCAATCATTGGCAGAGGAGCGGTCGGATGAGTTCCGCCCTCAGCCGGCTGGTGAGCATACGGACCTGATCTTAGATGACTCACGTCCTGACCGAACAGTCAAAGTTGGGACGACTGCTCTGAGAGACCTTGGTGACGACTTTCACAAACTATTGAAAGAATACAAGGACATCTTTGCATTCGAAGTCCATGAAATGCCAGGCATTAGTCCTGATCTGGCGGTACATAAACTGGCCGTGGATCCAAAAAAGAAGCCGGTACGGCAAAAGAAGCGGAACCATGGCGAAGAAAGAAGTCAGGCGGCAGCCGCCGAAGTTAAAAAATTACTTGATGCAGGGTTCATTCGGCAATGTTACTTCCCAGACTGGGTTGCAAATGTGGTGCTTGTTAAAAAGCCGAATGGCACCTGGCGAATGTGTGTAGACTACACAGACTTAAACAAGGCGTGCCCCAAAGACAGTTACCCTCTGCCTAAAATTGATAACCTGGTCGACTCAACAGCCGGCCATGCTTTGATGAGCTTTATGGACGCCTATTCTGGTTTCCATCAAATTCCTTTATGGAAGAAAGATCAAAAGAAGACGGCCTTCGTCACTGATCAGGGGTTATACTGTTACACGGTCATGCCGTTTGGTCTTAAGAATGCCTCGGCTACCTTCCAGCGAATGATAAACACTGTGTTCTTTGATCAGATTGGGAGAAACGTCGAGGCATACATTGATGATATGATTGTCAAGACTAAACTTCAGAAATATCATCTGTCGGACCTCCGAGAAACTTTCGCCACACTCAGGCGGCACCATGTCATGCTCGATCCCAAGAAATGTGTATTTGGAGTTGAGTCTGGGAAATTTCTCGGATTCCTTATCAATCAGAGAGGAATAGAGGCGAACCCTGAGAAGGTGCAGGCGGTCATAGACATGCAGTCGCCTCGTACCATCCGAGAGGTTCAGAAGTTTACAGGTTGTCTGGCGGCCTTGGGAAGATTTCTAAGCCGATCAGGCGACAAATGCCTATACTTTTTCCAGGCAATTAAGAAAAAGGCAAGGTTTGAATGGGGGCCGGATGCTGAGGCCGCCTTCTAGAAATTGAAAGTTCACTTGCATTCCTTGCCGAGGCTGGTCATCCCTTTGCCCAAAGAAGTACTCTACATGTACCTGGCCGTCTCTGATCATGCGTTAAGCGCTGTTCTACTTGCTGAAAGAGACGGCTGTCAGTTCCCGGTCTACTTTGTCAGTCACGTACTGAAAAATGCCGAGTTGAGGTATCCCCTAGTGGAGAAATTTGGTCTTGCACTCTTCATGGCTGTTAAAAAATTGAAGCCCTACTTTTTGGCACATGCAGTCGTCGTGTATACAAACCAACCTATCAAGCGGCCACTTACCATCATGGAGTCGTCAGGCCGAATGATCAAATGGGCCATAGAAATACAGAGCCTCGAAGTTACTTTTGAGCCTAGAAAAGCAGTGAAGGGGCAAGCCTTTGCTGACTTTATTGTAGAGATGACTCGTCCTCCTGACTCTCAAGTTCCAGACCAAGTATGGAAGGTATATGTGGACGGAAGCTCTACTTCAAATGGTTGTGGAGCAGGCGTCAAATGTCAGTCGCCAGAGGGCGATAGGTACGAGTATGCTCTACGCTTCAGTTTTCAGGCTTCAAACAATGAGGCAGAATATGAAGCTTTACTAGCCGGGATCCGCATGTGCAAGGCGGCAGGGGCAAGAAAAATAGACGCCTGTTCCGATTCACAATTGATAGTGAGTCAGTACAATGGCGAATACGAAGCAACCCATCCGGCCATGATCAAGTATTTACAGGCGGTCCGACAAGCAGTCGGCTCCCTTGAGGATTTCCATCTGATCCAAGTGTCGAGATCAGAAAACAACCAGGCGGATGCACTGTCAAAATTAGCATCATCCGCCTCCTCTGATACTCCTCGAACTGTTTTTTGGGAAGTAATGGAGAAGAGAAGCATCGAGGAAAACCCTATTGGAATCCCAGACAGAAGCTCAACCTGGATGGATTCAATCAGGGCATATCTGACAAACGGTACACTGCCGGATAATCCTCAACAGGCGGCAGCACTGAAAAAACGAGCCACCTGTTTTGAAATGATAAAGGGAGAACTTCACAAAAGGGGGTACCTTCAACCCTTCTTAAAGTGTGTTACTCCAGAAAAGGGACGAGAGATACTAGACGATCTTCACTCTGGTTACTGTGCTTCTCATATAGGCGGTAGGACGCTTGCTCAAAGGGCAAGGCGGCAGGGCTACTTTTGGCCTACTTTGGAAGCAGATGCAATGGAGATGGTGAAAAAATGTGACAAGTGCCAAAGGTTTGGCAAACTAATTCACCGTCCGGCTACTAACCTCACTACCATTCATAGCCCACTACCGTTTGCTAAGTGGGGCATGGACATTCTGGGTCCATATACGCCTGCTACAGGCGGAAGGAGGTACATACTTGTTGCCGTTGACTACTTCACTAAATGGGTAGAGGCGGAGGCTGTAAAGGGAATCAAGACGAAAGATGTAATTTCATTCATTTGGAAAAATGTCATCACTCGGTTCGGGGTTCCCATGTCTATGGTTTTTGATAATGGTCCCCAATTTGAGACGCCTGTTCTCAAAAGCTGGTTGGGTGACCAAGGAATTGCAAACTACTTTGCATCTGTCGGCCGTCCACAAGCAAACGGCCAGGTAGAAGCTTTTAATAAAATCATCTCGGACGGTCTCAAGAAAAAGATTGAACGAGCAGGCGGCCTATGGGCGGATGAACTACCACATGTTCTCTGGGCCATTAGGACGATTGAAAAAGGGGCGACTGGAGAAACTCCATTCCTCCTAACCTACGGTGCGGAAGCTGTTCTTCCAATAGAACACTACGAGCCGACTCTTCGAGTAATGCTATATGACGAAGAGGCAAACTGGGAAGCCATGCGCCTGGCATTAGACTCACTTCCTGAAAAGAGGGGCAATGTTGTCTTGCGCCATGAAATCTATCGCCTGAGAATGACTAGATCATACAACAAAAAAGTACACAGGCGTCCACTCAAAGTAGGGGACTTTGTACTTAGAAAAATGGAAGCAGTTGGTAGGGCTAATGAGTCTGGCAAACTAACTCCCAACTGGGAAGGACCCTACCAAATCTGTGAGGAAGTCAGGGACGGTACCTACCGTCTGGAAACACCAGACGGACAACCGTTGCCTCAAACTTGGAATGTAGATAATCTTAAGAAATATTTCTTTTGAATGATGTAAATAGTCAAGAGCTACTTAATAAAAGTTTGCATACTTACTATTAAATTTTGTACTAAGAGGGGCACGCCTACTAACAAATAGTCGGCTACTCTCCACGTTTAATTTTTATTCTTACTTAAGAGGGGCATCCCGTCTGTACCTTTACAGTCGGCTACTCTCCATTGAGTATTTTACTCTATTTTCAGAGGGGCATGCCGTCTGTACCTTTATAGTTGGCTACTCTCCATTGAGTATTTTTACTCTCTTTAGAGGGGCATGCCGTCTGTACCTTTACAGTCGGCTACTCTCCATTGAGTATTTTACTCTATTTTCAGAGGGGCATGCCGTCTGTACCAATACAGTCGGCTACTCTCCATTGAGTATTTTTACTCTCTTCAGAGGGCATGCCGTCTATACCTTTACAGTCGGCTACTCTCCATTGAGTTTTTCACTCTATCTTCAGAGGGGCATGCCGTCTGTACCTTTACAGTATGCTACTCTCCATTGAGTATTTTACTCACAATAGGGCATGTCGTCTGGACATATAGTCGGCTACTCTCCATAAGAAGATGGCCGACTGGTTCCAAACACATAGCCACCCCCCTAATACTTAGCTAAAAAGATTAAGGCCTGGCCGACCCTGTGCCTAACAGGCGGCTACCCTCCTTTACTTAGCACCTACGTTCACCAAGAACTTACCAAGGCCACAGGCCGAATGATCAGACCAGGCGCCAAGCCAACTGATCAAATCTACAAAAACTAATACGACCTGTCCCAACATCATAGCAGGCGTCCGGCGGCATCCCTCCGGATGAAATTCGTCGCAGAGAGCAGCTCCCTTTTGGGTGGAACATTGCTCTATAAACTAATTACACGGCACTTATACGACTGTCCCCAAGGGCAACCACGTAGCCGTTTTTGAGACAAGGATAACTCTATCACTAACCAAACCAGTGGTAGCAGTTGACATCTAAGTCAGATGACCGCCTGTATTACTTGGGATAAATGCAGGGGGTACCTCTTGAGTTAATAGCCAACAAGCATTGGCGAATCAAGGGGTCTAGCCGGCCTCCGCCGCCTGGTACCTCTACTACTCATTCTAGAGTGACGGAGACTAAGTAACTCCTATGTTAACTTATAGTCACTCCCTCAAATTTGGTATGGAACCTAAAAGGTTTGAGTAGACCGCCTGTTTTTTGACAAACAGGGGCACTCAAACCCCTATTCCTACTAGGTACCCTATTGAGTTAATAGCCAACAAACATTGGCGAATCAAGGGGATCAGCCGGCCTCCGCCGCCTGGTACCTCTACTACTCAATCTAGAGTGACGGAGACTAAGTAACTCCTATGTTAACTTATAGTCACTCCCTCAAACTTAGTATGGAGCCTAAAATGTATGAGTCGTCCGCCTGTTTTTAGCAAACAGGGGCTCTCTACCACTACTCCTGCTAGGTTAAAAAATTATGAGTTAAAAGCCAACAAACATTGGCGAATAAAGGGAAACAACCGGTTCCCGCCGCTTGTTATCTCTACTACTCAGTTCCTTGGCGACTAGGTAACACTCATGTTTACTTGGTCAGACCACTTTCCTACTTGGTTAAATTTACAAATGACAGGACCGCCTGCCTAAAAAGGATTCAGACCTTAAAATAGTTTGAATACCGATTGGATAAATGGCCGACTGATCGTCTATCCTGGAAACAGACAACCAGTCGTCCAGGGGCATAGGCGGCGTGACTAACTATCCGTACCTGTCTGCAACTATCGGCCATGTAAAACAGTCGGTCTAGTAAACAATTGGATATTAGAATATGGAATACTTAGACAAATTTGAGGCAAAACAAAGATTCATTAAAAAAAAGCCGGTCATTAAAGACCGGCAAAATATTCAAAGCCCCGGTCCCCTGGCCGGGTAAATACAAAACAAACGGCACGCAGGCCGTGGAAAGAATACATAAAGCTTAAGAAGGGGGCAGATCTTTAATATTAGCAGCTGCCGCCTGGTCAGCACTCTTCTTGCTGGACTCGGCTTCAGCTGCATCCTTTTTTGATGCCTTACCCCCAAGCGGCACAAGCGCCACTACCGGCTCCTCCTCCTCCAACGCTTCCTCTAACGCCTCTTCCTCAGCAGCCGCCAAGATCTCTTGATTATATGTATCAGAACACTGGCGGTACGTTTTTTCCCAAGAGGTAAAGTCGGCATTGGGGAAGAGGCGGCCCCAGGTCATGCGCTGGATTTAACCGGAGTCTTCCATCATCTCCCGGACCAGCTCTTTCTTCTCTTGCTCGGCCTTTTCCGAGAGCTCTTGGGTAAGACTCTTCTCCTGGGTCACCAGGCGTTCCTTTACGTTGGCCAAGGATTTCTCCAAGGCTTCGTATGAGTACATCTTTAGGCGAAGAGGTTTCAGCTCGTCCTTGAGATTTGTGATGGTCGCCTCCAGCTCGCCATTCCTCTTCTAGGCCGCCTCTAACTGAGCCCGAACAGCGGCGGTAGCCTGCGCCTGATAATAAAGAATATCAATGGTCAGAACTTCATTTTGGGCAATTTGAAACATTGCCTTATCACAGTCAGAGGCGGCCATAGCTTTTGCAGCCTTTACCTCTTTGTTCTTCCGATCAAGCGGCTTGCGAAGGCCGTTCACTCAGAGCAGGGCCTAAGTACAAAGGAACAGGCGTCAGTTTCCAAACAAAAAGAAAACAGGCGTCCAGAAATTCAAACACTCAAAAATATGCTAGTATACCTCAGCAAGGACCCCTGCAATCCCGTTTAGGTCAAGGGTGCCGACACCCCTGACCGCCTCCCTTTCAACTGGAGGAACTGCCCTGATCATAGACTTGGCCATCTCTACCAAGTCAGGCTCCTGAGGGCCGGCTGCATCAAGCATAAACAAACGGATTAGACCTAGTAAAAAAGGAGCGAGTCTAAAATTTACAAGGACAACTTCATACCTCTAGGCGGCCCAGTTGAAGTTTTAGAAGAAGTGGCCGGCTGTTTCTCAGCCGCCACATGTTTCCTGGCAGAACCAGGAGAGCTCCCAACAGTCGTCCTCCGGGCCTTGGGGTCCGGCTGTTGGGAAGATGAAGCTCTTGGAGCACCCGTCTAAAAAAAAAAGAAGAAAAAAAAATCAGTATATGCATAAACACAACTCCAAAAAGAGGGTGAAAGGTTCGGAGCTCACCAAGGGTGCCCCCTTCTTGGGGGAGTCGGTTGAATCTTGTTGCATGATGGAGGCCCGCAACATGGCCGCCGCAGTCTTGGAGGCGGTGATTTTGCTCATGGCGTCAGCTGCAAAAACAAACAGCAAAGTTAATAAAAGTCATAACAAGAAATGTATGGAACAACAGAGTATTCGACAGGCCGACTACCTCTTGAGCACCGACTGCTGAGGCCACAGGCGGCCAAAAAGTACTCGTCGTAGAGCCATTTGAAGCTCGGGATGCAGTGCAGGGGTACTTGCTCTCGTACCCCTGAAGTAGAGTCGACCCTCGACTCTACTTTAAAGAGTCCTTTATCAAGGATCTCTTTCCTAGCTTTGGGGGGAACAGGCGGCATGCTACGGCCGCCTGCAAGAAGGGGCGGATTCCTGTTCCACCTATTGAAGCGCTTGTTCAGCTCAATGTCTGAACTCTCAATGATGAGGAAGGTGCTCCGCCAGTCCTTCCACTTGTTTGCTTTACCTCTCGTCATGAGGTAGCCCTTGTGGCTTGTCAATTGATACCAGCCGGTACCGCCTGTCTTAGGGGTCCGGCTGAGATAGTTCATATGGGCGAAAGCCTCGAAGCTCGGCTCCACCCCGTGCAGTTCGCACCCGGCCACATAGCCGAGTACGTTGACCCAGGAGTTTGGGGCTAACTTCCATAACCCCAACTCATACCCATCCAAGATCCGCTGAACAACCGGATGTAATGGGAAGCGCAGCCCTGCCTTGATGGCCGCCTCGTAGCAGCCAAAGCTGGCGCTATCATAACTGGAACCAGCCGGCCAGACGACTGTGTCTTCTGGATCCGGCACAAACACTAGAAAGTCGGGGCCCATGGTGTGGTTTGCAATAAAGCTCTCCACTTTCTCTTGCATGGCTGTTATCCGGCCCCGAGGTACCGTGCAGTAATAAGGGGTATTTTGCTCTCGGTAAGAGGCGGATGGCTCCGCCCAATTGTCCCCCTTCTCAACTGCGTGAGAAAGTCTCGCCTCTTGCAGGCGGCTGTTTTTCTCTTCCGTGTCCAAAGAAGCATGGCCAAAAGAGCTTTACTCGGAATCGTCCTCTGACGAGTCCGAAGAGGACGACTCCTCCCCTCTCCCGGAGGGGCCCGCCTCCTCTCTTTGGAAAGGAGCAGATTTGTTAACTGTTAAATGGGAAGGGGTCACTATGACTCCTCCCACAGAATTGCCGGCTTTCAGGCCGCCTTGTTTCACTTCCACATCTGGCGCCTGGTAAGATGTTTCACTAAGCGGCACCCTGTGGGAGGAGCCGTCTGAATTTGAGATCCTAGCAGTCTTTTTCGTTCTGGCCATCCTGCTCTGCATAGACACAGATACAGTCGGACTTTGTATAAAGGGCAAAGATGGGTCCGGAAAAGGGCAGGCGGCACTCCTAGTCCTAGATTCAGCCGTCCCCGGTGACCGGCTGATCACTAACCTAGGTCGTGTCGTGTGCTTCCGTGGTGCCATTTCAAAAAATAAAAAGAAAATTAAGAGTAAGAGTAAGAGAACTGACAGTTACCTGAACGAGTGACGGTTGATGAAGTTCTGAAAATCCTTTGCAGTCGGCTTGTCAGAACAGGCGGTAGGCAGAAAAGGTCCAAAATGTCAGAGCAAGTTCAGGGGTCCGAATGTTCTCAAAAAGTTCTCAAGTGTGAAAATGACTCAAGACAACTCTCCCTTATATAGGCAAAGTGAGAAGTCGAAGGGTCACTTTCAGAATTCAAAATTTGGGCGGGAAAATCTCTCGGCCTTTCGCCGCCTGTTACAGTGCGACACCTGTCACAGGTAACACGTGACCAATCACGTGCCACCTGTGAGGGGCAAATGATTAGGGGATTTTGCTCCCACCAATCGGAATGCGCCACGTGGGCCAATCAGGTCCTGCCAAGTGTCCCCCAGTTGGAACTGTCAGGGCCTGCCACGTGGCACGCGCTTATTCGTCCACCTTGGACCTATTATGTCATGACATGTGGCATACTCCATGCCTAATGGAGAAACCGGCCACCCAGGCCCAACTTCCGAGGGAAGCCCAATCAGCCCTAGGTTAACCTAAACCTAGGATGGGCACGTTTCCCAAGGTTATAAATACCTCCCTTAATCCTCATTAAGGGGGATTACAAAAAAACACATTAATTACACACAGTAATAACCGGCTGATCTCGCTAACAAAGCAGATTACCTACATTAAACACTCTCACCTAGAGAGACCCAATCACTTTAATTTCCACATTAATTACTCCTTAATCAAGTACTAACTTGACCGTTGGTGGCGGAGCTCCCACCACCAGGAGTCTCCGTTATTTTGCAGGTACAGGCGTCCGGTTCCAGTCTCGGAATTGTAACTCTCCCGCAGGACATCAGAAAACCCCGAAACACATTTGAATTTCATTTGATTCAATTAGCTTTGTTGAATGCATTTGACTTTCATTTGATTCAAAAAGCTTTGTTTGAATGTGTTTCACTTTCATTTGATTCAATCAGCTTTGTTTGATCGTGTTAAATTTTCTTTTGATTCAATTAGCTTTGAATAATGCATTTGACTTTCATTTGATTCAATTAGCTTTGTTGAATGAATTTGACTTTCATTTGATTCAAAAAGCTTTGATTGAATGTGTTTCACTTTCATTTTATTCAATTACCTTTGTAGAATGCATTTGAGTTTTATTTGATTCAATTAGCTTTGTTAAAAGCATTTGACTTTCATTTGATTCAAAAAGCTTTCTTTGAATGTGTTTGACTCTCATTTGATTCAATTAGCTTATTAGAATGCATTTAACTTTCACTTGATTCAAAAAGCTTTGTTTGAATGTGTTTGACTTTCATTTAATTCAATTTTTGTAGATTGCATTTGACTTTCATTTGATTCAATTACCTTTGTAGAATGCATTTGAGTTTTATTTGATTCAATTAGCTTTGTTAAAAGAAATTTGACTTTCATTTGATTCAAAAAGCTTTCTTTGAATGTGTTTGACTCTCATTTGTTCAATTAGCTTTTTAGAATGCATTTAACTTTCATTTGATTCAAAAAGCTTGGTTTGAATGTGTTTGACTTTCATATGATTCAATTAGCCTTGTAGATTGCATTTGACTTTCATTTGATTCAATTAGCTTTGTTGAAAGCATTTGAGTTTCATTTGATTCAAAAAGCTATGTTTGAATGTGTTTGACGTTCATTTGATTCAATTAGCTTTGTAGAATGTGTTTGACTTTCATTTGATTCAATTAGCTTATTTGAATGCATTTGACTTTCATTTGATTCAAAAAGCTTTGTTTGAATGTGTTTGACTTTCATTTGATTCAATTAGCCTTTTAGAATGCATTTGAATTTCATTTGATTCAATTAGCTTTGTTGAATGCATTTGACTTTCATTTGATTAAAAAAGCTTTGTTTGAATGTGTTTGACTTTCATTTGATTCAATTAGCTTTTTAGAATGCATTTGACTTTCATTTGATTCAATTAGCTTTGTTGCATGCATTTGACTTTTATTTGTTTCAAAAAACATTGTTTGAATGTGTTTGACTTTCATTTGATTCAATTAGCTTTGTAGATTGCTTTTGACTTTCATTTAATTCAATTAGCTTTGTTGAATGTATTTGACTTTCATATCATTCGAAAAACTTTGGTTGAATGTGTTTGAATTCATTTGATTCAATTAGCCTTGTAGATTGCATTTGACTTTCATTTGATTCAATTAGCTTTGTTTAAAGCATTTGACTTTCATTTGATTCAAAAAGCTATGTTTGAATGTGTTTGACTTTCATTTGTTTTAATTAGCTTTGTAGAATGTGTTGGACTTTCATTTGATTTAATTAGCTTATTTGAATGCATTTGACTTTCATTTGATTCAAAAAGCTATGTTTGAATGTGTTTGACTTTCATTTGATTCAATTAGCCTTTTAGAATGCATTTGAATTTCATTTGATTCAATTAGCTTTGTTGAATGCATTTGACTTTCATTTGATTAAAAAAGCTTTGTTTGAATATGTTTGACTTTCATTTGATTCAATTAGCTTTGTAGAATGCATTTGACTTTTATTTGATTCAATTAGCTTCGTCGAATGCATTTTACTTTCATTTGATTCAAAAAGCTTTGTTTGAATATGTTTGACTTTTATTTGCTTCAGTTAGCTTTGTTTGATCGCGTTTAACTTTCTTTTGATTCAATTCGCTTTGTAGAATGCATTTGACTTTCATTTGATTCAATTAGCTTTGTTGAATGTATTTGACTTTCACTTGATTCAAAAAACTTTGATTGAATGTGTTTGACTTTCATTTGTTTCACTTAGCTTTGTAGAATGCATTTGACTTTTATTTTATTCAATTAGCTTTGAATAATGCATTTGACTTTTATTTGTATCAAAAAGCTTTGTTTGAATGTGTTTGACTTTCATCTGATTCAATTATCTTCGTAGAATGCATTAGACTTTTGTTTGATTCAATTAGCTTTGTTTGAATGTGTTTGACTTTCATTTGATTCAATTTTTGTAGATTTCATTTGACTTTCATTTGATTCAATTAGCTTTTTTGAATGCATTTGACTTTCATTTGATTTTAAAAGCTTTGTTTGAATGTGTTTGACTTTCATTTTATTCAATTAGCTTTGTTTGATCGTGTTAAATTTTCTTTTGATTCAATTAGCTTTGAATAATGCATTTGACTTTCATTTGATTCAATTAGCTTTGTTGAATGAATTTGACTTTCATTTGATTCAAAAAGCTTTGATTGAATGTGTTTCACTTTCATTTGATTCAATTACCTTTGTAGAATGCATTTGAGTTTTATTTGATTCAATTAGCTTTGTTAAAAGCATTTGACTTTCATTTGATTCAAAAAGCTTTCTTTGAATGTGTTTGACTCTCATTTGTTCAATTAAATTATTAGAATGCATTTAACTTTCATTTGATTCAAAAAGCTTGGTTTGAATGTGTTTGACTTTCATTTGATTCAATTAGCATTGTAGTATGCATTTGACTTTCATTTAATTCAATTAGCTTTGTTGAATGTATTTGACTTTCATATCATTCGAAAAACTTTGGTTGAATGTGTTTGAATTCATTTGATTCAATTAGCCTTGTAGATTGCATTTGACTTTCATTTGATTCAATTAGCTTTGTTGAAAGCATTTGACTTTCATTTGATTCAAAAAGCTATGTTTGAATGTGTTTGACTTTCATTTGTTTCAATTAGCTTTGTAGAATGTGTTTGACTTTTATTTGATTTAATTAGCTTATTTGAATGCATTTGACTTTCATTTGATTCAAAGAGCTATGTTTGAATGTGTTTGACTTTCATTTGATTCAATTAGCCTTTTAGAATGCATTTGAATTTCATTTGATTCAATTAGCTTTGTTGAATGCATTTGACTTTCATTTGATTCAAAAAGCTTTGTTTGAATGTGTTTCACTTTCATTTGATTCAATTAGCTTTGTTTGATCGTGTTAAATATTATTTTGATTCAATTAGCTTTGAATAATGCATTTGACTTTCATTTAATTCAATTAGCTTTGTTGAATGAATTTGACTTTCATTTGATTCAAAAAGCTTTGATTGAATGTGTTTCACTTTCGATTGATTCAATTACCTTTGTAGAATGCATTTGAGTTTTATTTGATTCAATTAGCTTTGTTAAAAGCATTTGACTTTCATTTGATTCAAAAAGCTTTCTTTGAATGTGTTTGACTCTCATTTGATTCAATTAGCTTTGTAGAATTCATTTGACTTTCATATAATTCAATTAGCTTTGTTGAATGTATTTGAATTTCATATCATTCAAAAAACTTTGGTTGAATGTGTTTGAATTCATTTGATTCAATTAGCCTTGTAGATTGCATTTGACTTTCATTTGATTCAATTAGCTTTGTTGAAAGCATTTGACTTTCATTTGATTTAAAAAGCTATGTTTGAATGTGTTTGTCTTTCATTTGATTCAATTAGCTTTGTAGAATGTGTTTGACTTTCATTTGATTCAATTAGCTTATTTGAATGCATTTGACTTTCATTTGATTCAAAAAGCTATGTTTGAATGTGTATGACTTTCATTTGATTCAATTAGCCTTTTAGAATGCATTTGAATTTCATTTGATTCAATTAGCTTTGTTGAACGCATTTGACTTTCATTTGATTAAAAAAGCTTTGTTTGAATGTGTTTTACTTTCATTTGATTCAATTAGCTTTATAGAATGCATTTGACTTTCATTTGATTCAATTAGCTTTGTTGCATGCATTTGACTTTTATTTGTTTCAAAAAACTTTGTTTGAATGTGTTTGACTTTCATTTGATTCAATTAGCTTTGTAGAATGCTTTTGAATTTTTTTTAATTCTATTAGCTTTGTTGAATGTATTTGACTTTCATATCATTCGAAAAACTATGGTTGAATGTGTTTGAATTCATTTGATTCAATTAGCCTTGTAGATTGCATTTGACTTTCATTTGATTCAATTAGCTTTGTTGAAAGCATTTGACTTTCATTTGATTCAAAAAGCTATGTTTGAATGTGTTCGATTTTTATTTGTTTCAATTAGCTTTGTAGAATGTGTTTGACTTTCATTTAATTTAATTAGCTTATTTGAATGCATTTGACTTTCATTTGATTCAAAAAGCTATGTTTGAATGTGTTTGACTTTCATTTGATTAAATTAGCCTTTTAGAATGCATTTGAATTTCATTTGATTCAATTAGCTTTGTTGAATGCATTTGACTTTCATTTGATTAAAAAAGCTTTGTTTGAATGTGTTTGACTTTCATTTGATTCAATTAGCTTTGTCGAATGCATTTGACTTTCATTTGATTCAATTAGCTTTGTTTGAATGTGTTTGACTTTTATTTAATTCAATTTTTGTAGATTGCATTTGACTTTCATTTGATTCAATTAGCTTTGTTGAATGCATTTGACTTCATTTGATTCAAAAAGCTTTGTGTGAATGTGTTTCACTTTCATTTGATTCAATTAGCTTTGTAGAATGCATTTGACTTTTATTTGATTCAATTAGCTTTGTTGAATGCATTTGACTTTCATTTGTTTCAAAAAGCTTTGTTTGAATGTGTTTCACTTTCATTTGATTCAATTAGCTTTGTAGAATGCATTTGACTTTTATTTGATTCAATTAGCTTCGTTGAATGCATTTGACTTTCATTTGTTTCAAAAAGCTTTTTTTGAATGTGTTTGACTTTCATTTGATTCAATTAGCTTTGTAGAATGCATTTGACTTTTATTTGATTTAATTAGCTTCGTTGAATACATTTTACTTTCATTTGATTCAAAAAGCTTTATTTGAATATGTTTGACTTTCATTTGATTCAGTTAGCTTTGTTTGATCGTGTTTAACTTTCTTTAGATTCAATTCGCTTTGTAGAATGCATTTGACTTTTATTTGATTCAATTAGCTTTGTTGAATGTATTTGACTTTCACTTGATTCTAAAAACTTTGATTGAATGTGTTTGACTTTCATTTGATTCACTTAGCTTTGTAGAATGCATTTGACTTTTATTTGATTCAATTAGCTTTGTAGAATGCATTTAACTTTCATTTGTATCAAAAAGCTTTGTTTGAATGTGTTTGACTTTCATCTTATTCAATTAGCTTCGTAGAATGCATTAGACTTTTGTTTGATTCAATTAGCTTTGTTTGAATGTGTTTGACTTTCATTTGATTCAATTTTTGTAGATTTCATTTGACTTTCATTTGATTCAATTAGCTTTTTTGAATGCATTTGACTTTCATTTGATTTTAAAAGCTTTGTTTGAATGTGTTTGACTTTCATTTGATTCAATTAGCTTTGTTTGATCGTGTTAAATTTTCTTTTGATTCAATTAGCTTTGAATAATGCATTTGACTTTCATTTGATTCAATTAGCTTTTTTGAATGCATTTGACTTTCATTTGATTTTAAAAGCTTTGTTTGAATGTGTTTGACTTTCATTTGATTCAATTAGCTTTGTTTTATCGTGTTAAATTTTCTTTTGATTCAATTAGCTTTTGAATAATGCATTTGACTTTCATTTGATTCAATTAGCTTTGTTGAATGAATTTGACTTTCATTTGATTCAAAAAGCTTTGATTGAATGTGTTTCACTTTCATTTGATTCAATTACCTTTGTAGAATGCATTTGAGTTTTATTTGATTCAATTAGCTTTGTTAAAAGCATTTGACTTTCATTTGATTCAAAAAGCTTTCTTTGAATGTGTTTGACTCTCATTTATTCAATTAGCTTTTTAGAATGCATTTAACTTTCATTTGATTCAAAAAGCTTGGTTTGAATGTGTTTCACTTTCATTTGATTCAATTAGCTTTGTAGAATGCATTTGACTTTCATTTAATTCAATTAGCTTTGTTGAATGTATTTGACTTTCATATCATTCGAAAAACTTTGGTTGAATGTGTTTGAATTCATTTGATTCAATTAGCCTTGTAGATTGCGTTTGACTTTCATTTGATTCAATTAGCTTTGTTGAAAGCATTTGACTTTCATTTGTCTCAAAAAGCTATGTTTGAATGTGTTTGACTTTCATTTGATTCAATTAGCTTTGTAGAATGCATTTGACTTTCATTTAATTCAATTAGCTTTTTTGAATGTATTTGACTTTCATATAATTCGAAAAACTTTGGTTGAATGTGTTTGACTTTCATCTGATTCAATTAGCTTCGTAGAATGCATTAGACTTTTATTTGATTCAATTAGCTTTGTTTGAATGAGATTGACTTTCATTTGATTCAGTTAGCTTTGTTTGATCGTGTTTAACTTTCTTTTGATTCAATTCGCTTTGTAGAATGCATTAGACTTTTGTTTGATTCAATTAGCTTTGTTTGAATGTGTTTGACTTTCATTTGATTCAATTTTTGTAGATTTCATTTGACTTTCATTTGATTCAATTAGCTTTTTTGAATGCATTTGACTTTCATTTGATTTTAAAAGCTTTGTTTGAATGTGTTTGACTTTCATTTGATTCAATTAGCTTTGTTTGATCGTGTTAAATTTTCTTTTGATTCAATTAGCTTTGAATAATGCATTTGACTTTCATTTTATTCAATTAGCTTTTTTGAATGCATTTGACTTTCATTTGATTTTAAAAGCTTTGTTTGAATGTGTTTGACTTTCATTTGATTCAATTAGCTTTGTTTTATCGTGTTAAATTTTCTTTTGATTCAATTAGCTTTTGAATAATGCATTTGACTTTCATTTGATTCAATTAGCTTTGTTGAATGAATTTGACTTTCATTTGATTCAAAAAGCTTTGATTGAATGTGTTTCACTTTCATTTGATTCAATTACCTTTGTAGAATGCATTTGAGTTTTATTTGATTCAATTAGCTTTGTTAAAAGCATTTGACTTTCATTTGATTCAAAAAGCTTTCTTTGAATGTGTTTGACTCTCATTTATTCAATTAGCTTTTTAGAATGCATTTAACTTTCATTTGATTCAAAAAGCTTGGTTTGAATGTGTTTCACTTTCATTTGATTCAATTAGCTTTGTAGAATGCATTTGACTTTCATTTAATTCAATTAGCTTTGTTGAATGTATTTGACTTTCATATCATTCGAAAAACTTTGGTTGAATGTGTTTGAATTCATTTGATTCAATTAGCCTTGTAGATTGCGTTTGACTTTCATTTGATTTAATTAGCTTTGTTGAAAGCATTTGACTTTCATTTGTCTCAAAAAGCTATGTTTGAATGTGTTTGACTTTCATTTGATTCAATTAGCTCTGTAGAATGCATTTGACTTTCATTTAATTCAATTAGCTTTTTTGAATGTATTTGACTTTCATATAATTCGAAAAACTTTGGTTGAATGTGTTTGACTTTCATCTGATTCAATTAGCTTCGTAGAATGCATTAGACTTTTATTTGATTCAATTAGCTTTGTTTGAATGAGTTTGACTTTCATTTGATTCAGTTAGCTTTGTTTGATCGTGTTTAACTTTCTTTTGATTCAATTCGCTTTGTAGAATGCATTAGACTTTTGTTTGATTCAATTAGCTTTGTTTGAATGTGTTTGACTTTCATTTGATTCAATTTTTGTAGATTTCATTTGACTTTCATTTGATTCAATTAGCTTTTTTGAATGCATTTGACTTTCATTTGATTTTAAAAGCTTTGTTTGAATGTGTTTGACTTTCATTTGATTCAATTACCTTTGTTTGATCGTGTTAAATTTTCTTTTGATTCAATTAGCTTTGAATAATGCATTTGACTTTCATTTTATTCAATTAGCTTTTTTGAATGCATTTGACTTTCATTTGATTTTAAAAGCTTTGTTTGAATGTGTTTGACTTTCATTTGATTCAATTAGCTTTGTTTTATCGTGTTAAATTTTCTTTTGATTCAATTAGCTTTTGAATAATGCATTTGACTTTCATTTGATTCAATTAGCTTTGTTGAATGAATTTGACTTTCATTTGATTCAAAAAGCTTTGATTGAATGTGTTTCACTTTCATTTGATTCAATTACCTTTGTAGAATGCATTTGAGTTTTATTTGATTCAATTAGCTTTGTTAAAAGCATTTGACTTTCATTTGATTCAAAAAGCTTTCTTTGAATGTGTTTGACTCTCATTTATTCAATTAGCTTTTTAGAATGCATTTAACTTTCATTTGATTCAAAAAGCTTGGTTTGAATGTGTTTCACTTTCATTTGATTCAATTAGCTTTGTAGAATGCATTTGACTTTCATTTAATTCAATTAGCTTTGTTGAATGTATTTGACTTTCATATCATTCGAAAAACTTTGGTTGAATGTGTTTGAATTCATTTGATTCAATTAGCCTTGTAGATTGCGTTTGACTTTCATTTGATTCAATTAGCTTTGTTGAAAGCATTTGACTTTCATTTGTCTCAAAAAGCTATGTTTGAATGTGTTTGACTTTCATTTGATTCAATTAGCTTTGTAGAATGCATTTGACTTTCATTTAATTCAATTAGCTTTTTTGAATGTATTTGACTTTCATATAATTCGAAAAACTTTGGTTGAATGTGTTTGACTTTCATCTGATTCAATTAGCTTCGAAGAATGCATTAGACTTTTATTTGATTCAATTAGCTTTGTTTGAATGAGTTTGACTTTCATTTGATTCAGTTAGCTTTGTTTGATCGTGTTTAACTTTCTTTTGATTCAATTCGCTTTGTAGAATGCATTTGACTTTCATTTAATTCAATTAGCTTTGTTGAATGCATTTGACTTTCATTTGATTCAATTTGCTTTGTAGAATGCATTAGACTTTCATTTGATTCAATTAGCTTTGTTTGAATGTGTTTGACTTTCATTTAATTTAATTTTTGTAGATTGCATTTGACTTTCATTTGATTCAATTAGCTTTGTTGAAAGCATTTGACTTTCATTTGATTCAAAAAGCTATGTTTGAATGTGTTTGACTTTCATTTGTTTCAATTAGCTTTGTAGAATGTTTTTGACTTTTATTTGATTTAATTAGCTTATTTGAATGCATTTGACTTTCATTTGATTCAAAGAGCTATGTTTGAATGTGTTTGACTTTCATTTGATTCAATTAGCCTTTTAGAATGCATTTGAATTTCATTTGATTCAATTAGCTTTGTTGAATGCATTTGACTTTCATTTGATTCAAAAAGCTTTGTTTGAATGTGTTTCACTTTCATTTGATTCAATTAGCTTTGTTTGATCGTGTTAAATTTTCTTTTGATTCAATTAGCTTTGAACAATGCATTTGACTTTCATTTGATTCAATTAGCTTTGTTGAATGAATTTGACTTTCATCTGATTCAAAAAGCTTTGATTGAATGTGTTTCACTTTCGATTGATTCAATTACCTTTGTAGAATGTATTTGAGTTTTATTTGATTCAATTAGCTTTGTTAAAAGCATTTGACTTTCATTTGATTCAAAAAGCTTTCTTTGAATGTGTTTGACTCTCATTTGATTCAATTAGCTTTTTAAAATGCATTTATTTTTCATTTGATTTAAAAAGCTTTGTTTGAATGTGTTTGACTTTCATTTGATTCAATTAGCTTTGTAGAATGCATTTGACTTTCATTTAATTCAATTAGCTTTGTTGAATGTATTTGAATTTCATATCATTCGAAAAACTTTGGTTAAATGTGTTTGAATTCATTTGATTCAATTAGCTTTGTTGAATGCATTTGACTTTCATTTGATTCAAAAAGCTATGTTTGAATGTGTTTGACTTTCATTTGTTTCAATTAGCTTTGTAGAATGTGTTTGACTTTCATTTGATTCAATTAGCTTTGTAGAATGTGTTTGACTTTCATTTGATTTAATTAGCTTATTTGAATGCATTTGACTTTCATTTGATTCAAAAAGCTATGTTTGAATGTGTTTGACTTTCATTTGTTTCAATTAGCTTTGTAGAATGTGTTTGACTTTCATTTGATTCAATTAGCTTTGTAGAATGTGTTTGACTTTCATTTGATTTAATTAGCTTATTTGAATGCATTTGACTTTCATTTGATTCAAAAAGCTATGTTTGAATGTGTTTGACTTTCATTTGATTCAATTAGCCTTTTAGAATGCATTAGAATTTCATTTGATTCAATTAGCTTTGTTGAATGCATTTGACTTTCTTTTGATTAAAAAAGCTTTGTTAGAATGTGTTTGACTTTCATTTGATTCAATTAGCTTTGTAGAATGCATTTGACTTTCATTTGATTCAATTAGCTTTGTTGAATGCATTTGACTTTCATTTGATTCAAAAAGCTTTCTTTGAATGTGTTTGACTCTCATTTGATTCAATTAGCTTTTTAGAATGCATTTATTTTTCATTTGATTCAAAAAGCTTTGTTTAAATGTGTTTGACTTTCATTTGATTCAATTAGCTTTGTAGAATGCATTTGACTTTCATTTAATTCAATTAGCTTTGTTGAATGTATTTGACTTTCATATCATTCGAAAAACTTTGGTTGAATGTGTTTGAATTCATTTGATTCAATTAGCCTTGTAGATTGCGTTTGACTTTCATTTGATTCAATTAGCTTTGTTGAAAGCATTTGACTTTCATTTGTCTCAAAAAGCTATGTTTGAATGTGTTTGACTTTCATTTGATTCAATTAGCTTTGTAGAATGCATTTGACTTTCGTTTAATTCAATTAGCTTTTTTGAATGTATTTGACTTTCATATAATTCGAAAAACTTTGGTTGAATGTGTTTGACTTTCATCTGATTCAATTAGCTTCGTAGAATGCATTAGACTTTTATTTGATTCAATTAGCTTTGTTTGAATGAGTTTGACTTTCATTTGATTCAGTTAGCTTTGTTTGATCGTGTTTAACTTTCTTTTGATTCAATTCGCTTTGTAGAATGCATTTGACTTTCATTTGATTCAATTAGCTTTGTTGAATGCATTTGACTTTCATTTGATTCAATTTGCTTTGTAGAATGCATTAGACTTTCATTTGATTCAATTAGCTTTGTTTGAATGTGTTTGACTTTCATTTAATTCAATTTTTGTAGATTGCATTTGACTTTCATTTGATTCAATTAGCTTTCTTGAATGCATTTGACTTTCATTTGATTCAAAGAGCTATGTTTGAATGTGTTTGACTTTCATTTGATTCAATTAGCCTTTTAGAATGCATTTGAATTTCATTTGATTCAATTAGCTTTGTTGAATGCATTTGACTTTCATTTGATTCAAAAAGCTTTGTTTGAATGTGTTTCACTTTCATTTGATTCAATTAGCTTTGTTTGATCGTGTTAAATTTTCTTTTGATTCAATTGGCTTTGAATAATGCATTTGACTTTCATTTGATTCAATTAGCTTTGTTGAATGAATTTGACTTTCATTTGATTCAAAAAGCTTTGATTGAATGTGTTTCACTTTCGATTGATTCAATTACCTTTGTAGAATGTATTTGAGTTTTATTTGATTCAATTAGCTTTGTTAAAAGCATTTGACTTTCATTTGATTCAAAAAGCTTTCTTTGAATGTGTTTGACTCTCATTTGATTCAATTAGCTTTTTAGAATGCATTTATTTTTCATTTGATTCAAAAAGCTTTGTTTGAATGTGTTTAACTTTCATTTGATTCAATTAGCTTTGTAGAATGTATTTGAGTTTTATTTGATTCAATTAGCTTTGTTAAAAGCATTTGACTTTCATTTGATTCAAAAAGCTTTCTTTGAATGTGTTTGACTCTCATTTGATTCAATTAGCTTATAAGAATGCATTTATTTTTCATTTGATTCAAAAAGCTTTGTTTGAATGTGTTTGACTTTCATTTGATTCAATTAGCTTTGTAGAATGCATTTGACTTTCATATAATTCAATTAGCTTTGTTGAATGTATTTGAATTTCATATCATTCGAAAAACTTTGGTTAAATGTGTTTGAATTCATTTGATTCAATTAGCCTTGTAGATTGCATTTGACTTTCATTTGATTCAATTAGCTTTGTTGAAAGCATTTGACTTTCATTTGATTCAAAAAGCTATGTTTGAATGTGTTTGACTTTCATTTGATTCAATTAGCTTTGTAGAATGTGTTTGACTTTCATTTGATTCAATTAGCTTATTTGAATGCATTTGACTTTCATTTGATTTAAAAAGCTATGTTTGAATGTGTTTGACTTTCATTTGATTCAATTAGCCTTTTAGAATGCATTAGAATTTCATTTGATTCAATTAGCTATGTTGAATGCATTTGACTTTCATTTGATTAAAAAAGCTTTGTTAGAATGTGTTTAACTTTCATTTGATTCAATTAGCTTTGTAGAATGCATTTGACTTTCATTTGATTCAATTAGCTTTGTTGAATGCATTTGACTTTCATTTGATTCAAAAAGCTTTCTTTGAATGTGTTTGACTCTCATTTGATTCAATTAGCTTTTTAGAATGCATTTAATTTTCATTTGATTTAAAAGCTTTGTTTGAATGTGTTTGACTTTCATTTGATTCAATTAGCTTTGTAGAATGCATTTGACTTTCATTTAATTCAATTAGCTTTGTTGAATGTATTTGACTTTCATATCATTCGAAAAACTTTGGTTGAATGTGTTTGAATTCATTTGATTCAATTAGCCTTGTAGATTGCATTTGACTTTTATTTGATTCAATTAGCTTTGTAGAATGCATTTAACTTTCATTTGTATCAAAAAGCTTTGTTTGAATGTGTTTGACTTTCATCTGATTCAATTAGCTTCGTAGAATGCATTAGACTTTTGTTTGATTCAATTAGCTTTGTTTGAATGTGTTTGACTTTCATTTGATTCAATTTTTGTTGATTTCATTTGACTTTCATTTGATTCAATTAGCTTTTGAATGCATTTGACTTTCATTTGATTTTAAAAGCTTTGTTTGAATGTGTTTGACTTTCATTTGATTCAATTAGCTTTGTTTGATCGTGTTAAATTTTCTTTTGATTCAATTAGCTTTGAATAATGCATTTGACTTTCATTTGATTCAATTAGCTTTGTTGAATGAATTTGACTTTCATTTGATTTAAAAAGCTTTCATTGAATGTGTTTCACTTTCATTTGATTCAATTACCTTTGTAGAATGCATTTGAATTTTATTTGATTCAATTAGCTTTGTTAAAAGCATTTGACTTTCATTTGATTCAAATACCTTCTTTGAATGCATTTGACATTAATTTGATTCTAAAAGCTTTGTTTGAATGTGTTTGACTTTCATTTGATACAATTGGCTTTGTAGAATACATTAGACTTTCATTTGATTCAAAAAGCTATGTTTGAATGTGTTTGACTTTCATTTGATTCAATTAGCTTTGTAGAATGTGTTTGACTTTCATTTGATTCAATTACCTTATTTGAATGCATTTGACTTTCATTTGATTCGAAAAGCTATGTTTGAATGTGTTTGACTTTCATTTGATTCAATTAGCCTTTTAGAATGCATTTGAATTTCATTTGATTCAATTAGCTTTGTTGAATGCATTTGACTTTCATTTGATTAAAAAAGCTTTGTTAGAATGTGTTTGACTTTCATTTGATTCAATTAGCTTTGTAGAATGCATTTGATTTTCATTTGATTTAATTAGCTTTGTTGAATGCATTTGACTTTCATTTGTTTCAAAAAGCTTTGTTTGAATGTGTTTCACTTTCATTTGATTCAATTAGCTTTGTAGAATGCATTTGACTTTTATTTGATTCAATTAGCTTTGTTGAATGCATTTGACTTTCATTTGTTTCAAAAAGCTTTCGTTGAATGTGTTTCAATTTCATTTGATTCAATTAGCTTTGTAGAATGCATTTGACGTTTGTTTGATTCAATTAGATTCGTTGAATGCATTTTACTTTCATTTGATTCAAAAAGCTTTGTTTGAATATGTTTGACTTTCATTTGATTCAGTTAGCTTTGTTTGATCGTGTTTAACTTTCTTTTGATTCAATTCGCTTTGTAGAATGCATTTGACTTTCATTTGATTCAATTAGCTTTGTTGAATGTATTTGACTTTATTTTGATTCAAAAAACTTTGATTGAATGTGTTTGACTTTCATTTGATTCACTTAGCTTTGTAGAATGCATTTGACTTTTATTTGATTCAATTAGCTTTGTAGAATGCATTTAACTTTCATTTGTATCAAAAAGCTTTGTTTGAATGTGTTTGACTTTCATCTGATTCAATTAGCTTCTTAGAATGCATTAGACTTTTGTTTGATTCAATTAGCTTTGTTTGAATGTGTTTGACTTTCATTTGATTCAATTTTTGTAGATTTCATTTAACTTTAATTTGATTCAATTAGCTTTTTTGAATGCATTTGACTTTCATTTGATTTTAAAAGCTTTGTTTGAATGTGTTTGACTTTCATTTGATTCAATTAGCTTTGTTTGATCGTGTTAAATTTTCTTTTGATTCAATTAGCTTTGAATAATGCATTTGACTTTCATTTGATTCAATTAGCTTTGTTGAATGAATTTGACTTTCATTCGATTCAAAAAGCTTTGATTGAATGTGTTTCACTTTCATTTGATTCAATTACCTTTGTAGAATGCATTTGAATTTTATTTGATTCAATTAGCTTTGTTAAAAGCATTTGACTTTCATTTGATTCAAAAAGCTTTCTTTGAATGTGTTTGACTCTCATTTGATTCAAATAGCTTTTTAGAATGCATTTAACTTTCAATTAATTCTAAAAGCTTTCTTTGAATGTGTTTGACTTTTATTTGATTCAATTGGCTTTGTTGATTGCATTTGACTTTCATTTGTTTCTAAAAGCTTTTTTTGAATGTGTTTGACTTTCATTTGATTCAATTAGCTTTGTAGAATGCATTTGACTTTTATTTTATTCAATTAGCTTCGTTGAATGCATTTGACTTTCATTTGATTCAAAAAGCTTTGTTTGAATATGTTTGACTTTCATTTGATTCAGTTAGCTTTGTTTGATCGTGTTTAACTTTCTTTTGATTCAATTCGCTTTGTAGTATGCATTTGACTTTCATTTGATTCAATTAGCTTTGTTAAAAGCATTTGACTTTCATTTGATTCAAAAAGCTTTCATTGAATGTGTTTAACTCTCATTTGATTCAATTAGCTTTTTAGAATGCATTTAACTTTCATTTGGTTCAAAAAGCTTTGTTTGAATGTGTTTGACTTTCATTTGATTCAATTAGCTTTGTAGAATTTATTTGACTTTCATTTAATTCAATTAGCTTTGTTGAATGTCTTTGACTTTCATATCATTCGAAAAACTTTGGTTGAATGTGTTTGAATTCATTTGATTCAATTAGCCTTGTAGATTGCATTTCACTTTCATTTGATTCAATTAGCTTTGTTGAAAGCATTTGAGTTTCATTTGATTCAAAAAGCTATGTTTGAATGTGTTTGACTTTCATTTGATTCAATTACCTTTGTAGAATGTGTTTGACTTTCATTTGATTCAATTAGCTTATTTGAATGCATTTGACTTTCATTTGATTCAAAAAGCTATGTTTGAATGTGTTTGACTTTCATTTGATTCAATTAGCCTTTTAGAATGCATTTGAATTTCATTTGATTCAATTAGCTTTGTTGAATGCATTCTACTTTCATTTGATTAAAAAAGCTTTGTTTAAATGTGTTTGACTTTCATTTGATTCAATTAGCTTTGTAGAATGCATTTGACTTTTATTTTATTCAATTAGCTTCGTTGAATGCATTTGACTTTCATTTGATTCAAAAAGCTTTGTTTGAATATGTTTGACTTTCATTTGATTCAGTTAGCTTTGTTTGATCGTGTTTAACTTTCTTTTGATTCAATTCGCTTTGTAGTATGCATTTGACTTTCATTTGATTCAATTAGCTTTGTTAAAAGCATTTGACTTTCATTTGATTCAAAAAGCTTTCATTGAATGTGTTTAACTCTCATTTGATTCAATTAGCTTTTTAGAATGCATTTAACTTTCATTTGGTTCAAAAAGCTTTGTTTGAATGTGTTTGACTTTCATTTGATTCAATTAGCTTTGTAGAATTTATTTGACTTTCATTTAATTCAATTAGCTTTGTTGAATGTCTTTGACTTTCATATCATTCGAAAAACTTTGGTTGAATGTGTTTGAATTCATTTGATTCAATTAGCCTTGTAGATTGCATTTCACTTTCATTTGATTCAATTAGCTTTGTTGAAAGCATTTGAGTTTCATTTGATTCAAAAAGCTATGTTTGAATGTGTTTGACTTTCATTTGATTCAATTACCTTTGTAGAATGTGTTTGACTTTCATTTGATTCAATTAGCTTATTTGAATGCATTTGACTTTCATTTGATTCAAAAAGCTATGTTTGAATGTGTTTGACTTTCATTTGATTCAATTAGCCTTTTAGAATGCATTTGAATTTCATTTGATTCAATTAGCTTTGTTGAATGCATTCTACTTTCATTTGATTAAAAAAGCTTTGTTTAAATGTGTTTGACTTTCATTTGATTCAATTAGCTTTGTAGAATGCATTTGACTTTCATTTGATTCAATTAGCTTTGTTGCATGCATTTGACTTTCATTTGTTTCAAAAAACTTTGTTTGAAAGTGTTTGACTTTCATTTGATTCAATTAGCTTTGTAGAATGCATTAGACTTACATTTGATTCAATTAGCTTTGTATGAATTTGTTTGATTTTCATTTAATTCAATTCTTGTAGATTGCATTTGACTTTCATTTGATTCAATTAGCTTTGTTGAATGCATTTGACTTTCATTTGATTCAAAAAGCTTTGTTTGAATGTGTTTCACTTTCATTTGATTCAATTAGCTTTGTAGAATTTATTTGACTTTCATTTAATTCAATTAGCTTTGTTGAATGTCTTTGACTTTCATATCATTCGAAAAACTTTGGTTGAATGTGTTTGAATTCATTTGATTCAATTAGCCTTGTAGATTGCATTTCACTTTCATTTGATTCAATTAGCTTTGTTGAAAGCATTTGAGTTTCATTTGATTCAAAAAGCTATGTTTGAATGTGTTTGACTTTCATTTGATTCAATTACCTTTGTAGAATGTGTTTGACTTTCATTTGATTCAATTAGCTTATTTGAATGCATTTGACTTTCATTTGATTCAAAAAGCTATGTTTGAATGTGTTTGACTTTCATTTGATTCAATTAGCCTTTTAGAATGCATTTGAATTTCATTTGATTCAATTAGCTTTGTTGAATGCATTCTACTTTCATTTGATTAAAAAAGCTTTGTTTAAATGTGTTTGACTTTCATTTGATTCAATTAGCTTTGTAGAATGCATTTGACTTTCATTTGATTCAATTAGCTTTGTTGCATGCATTTGACTTTCATTTGTTTCAAAAAACTTTGTTTGAAAGTGTTTGACTTTCATTTGATTCAATTAGCTTTGTAGAATGCATTAGACTTACATTTGATTCAATTAGCTTTGTATGAATTTGTTTGATTTTCATTTAATTCAATTTTTGTAGATTGCATTTGACTTTCATTTGATTCAATTAGCTTTGTTGAATGCATTTGACTTTCATTTGATTCAAAAAGCTTTGTTTGAATGTGTTTCACTTTCATTTGATTCAATTAGCTTTGTTTGATCGTGTTAAATTTTCTTTTGATTCAATTAGCTTTGAATAATGCATTTGACTTTCATTTGATTCAATTAGCTTTGTAGAATGCATTAGACTTTCATTTGATTTAATTAGCTTTGTTGAATGCATTTGACTTTCATTTTTTCAAAAAGCTTTGTTTGAATGTGTTTCACTTTCATTTGATTCAATTAGCTTTGTAGAATGCATTTGACTTTTATTTGATTCAATTAGCTTTGTTGAATGCATTTGACTTTCATTTGTTTCAAAAAGCTTTTGTTGAATGTGTTTAACTTTCATTTGATTCAATTAGCTTTGTAGAATGCATTTGACGTTTGTTTGATTCAATTAGATTCGTTGAATGCATTTTACTTTCATTTGATTCAAAAAGCTTTGTTTGAATATGTTTGACTTTCATTTGATTCAGTTAGCTTTGTTTGATCGTGTTTAACTTTCTTTTGATTCAATTCGCTTTGTAGAATGCATTTGACTTTCATTTGATTCAATTAGCTTTGTTGAATGTATTTGACTTTATTTTGATTCAAAAAACTTTGATTGAATGTGTTTGACTTTCATTTAATTCACTTAGCTTTGTAGAATGCATTTGACTTTTATTTGATTCAATTAGCTTTGTAGAATGCATTTAACTTTCATTTGTATCAAAAAGCTTTGTTTGAATGTGTTTGACTTTCATCTGATTCAATTAGCTTCGTAGAATGCATTAGACTTTTGTTTGATTCAATTAGCTTTGTTTGAATGTGTTTGACTTTCATTTGATTCAATTTTTGTAGATTTCATTTAACTTTAATTTGATTCAATTAGCTTTTTTGAATGCATTTGACTTTCATTTGATTTTAAAAGCTTTGTTTGAATGTGTTTGACTTTCATTTGATTCAATTAGCTATGTTTGATCGTGTTAAATTTTCTTTTGATTCAATTAGCTTTGAATAATGCATTTGACTTTCATTTGATTCAATTAGCTTTGTTGAATGAATTTGACTTTCATTCGATTCAAAAAGCTTTGATTGAATGTGTTTCACTTTCATTTAATTCAATTACCTTTGTAGAATGCATTTGAATTTTATTTGATTCAATTAGCTTTGTTAAAAGCATTTGACTTTCATTTGATTCAAAAAGCTTTCTTTGAATGTGTTTGACTCTCATTTGATTCAAATAGCTTTTTAGAATGCATTTAACTTTCAATTAATTCTAAAAGCTTTCTTTGAATGTGTTTGACTTTTATTTGATTCAATTGGCTTTGTTGATTGCATTTGACTTTCATTTGTTTCTAAAAGCTTTTTTTGAATGTGTTTGACTTTCATTTGATTCAATTAGCTTTGTAGAATGCATTTGACTTTTATTTTATTCAATTAGCTTCGTTGAATGCATTTGACTTTCATTTGATTCAAAAAGCTTTGTTTGAATATGTTTGACTTTCATTTGATTCAGTTAGCTTTGTTTGATCGTGTTTAACTTTCTTTTGATTCAATTCGCTTTGTAGTATGCATTTGACTTTCATTTGATTCAATTAGCTTTGTTAAAAGCATTTGACTTTCATTTGATTCAAAAAGCTTTCATTGAATGTGTTTAACTCTCTTTTGATTCAATTAGCTTTTTAGAATGCATTTAACTTTCATTTGGTTCAAAAAGCTTTGTTTGAATGTGTTTGACTTTCATTTGATTCAATTAGCTTTGTAGAATTTATTTGACTTTCATTTAATTCAATTAGCTTTGTTGAATGTCTTTGACTTTCATATCATTCGAAAAACTTTGGTTGAATGTGTTTGAATTCATTTGATTCAATTAGCCTTGTAGATTGCATTTCACTTTCATTTGATTCAATTAGCTTTGTTGAAAGCATTTGAGTTTCATTTGATTCAAAAAGCTATGTTTGAATGTGTTTGACTTTCATTTGATTCAATAACCTTTGTAGAATGTGTTTGACTTTCATTTGATTCAATTAGCTTATTTGAATGCATTTGACTTTCATTTGATTCAAAAAGCTATGTTTGAATGTGTTTGACTTTCATTTGATTCAATTAGCCTTTTAGAATGCATTTGAATTTCATTTGATTCAATTAGCTTTGTTGAATGCATTCTACTTTCATTTGATTAAAAAAGCTTTGTTTAAATGTGTTTGACTTTCATTTGATTCAATTAGCTTTGTAGAATGCATTTGACTTTCATTTAATTCAATTAGCTTTGTTGCATGCATTTGACTTTCATTTGTTTCAAAAAACTTTGTTTGAAAGTGTTTGACTTTCATTTGATTCAATTAGCTTTGTAGAATGCATTAGACTTACATTTGATTCAATTAGCTTTGTATGAATTTGTTTGATTTTCATTTAATTCAATTTTTGTAGATTGCATTTGACTTTCATTTGATTCAATTAGCTTTGTTGAATGCATTTGACTTTCATTTGATTCAAAAAGCTTTGTTTGAATGTGTTTCACTTTCATTTGATTCAATTAGCTTTGTTTGATCGTGTTAAATTTTCTTTTGATTCAATTAGCTTTGAATAATGCATTTGACTTTCATTTGATTCAATTAGCTTTGTAGAATGCATTAGACTTTCATTTGATTCAATTAGCTTTGTTTGAATTTGTTTGATTTTCATTTAATTCAATTTTTGTAGAATGCATTTGACTTTTATTTGATTCAATTAGCTTCGTTGAATGCATTTGACTTTCATTTGATTCAAAAAGCTTTATTTGAATAAGTTTGACTTTCGTTTGATTCAGTTAGCTTTGTTTGATCGTGTTTAACTTTCTTTTGATTCAATTCGCTTTGTAGAATGCATTTGACTTTCATTTGATTCAATTAGCTTTGTAGAATGCATTTGACTTTCATTTGTTTCAAAAAGCTTTTTTTGAATGTGTTTGACTTTCATTTGATTCAATTAGCTTTATAGAATGCATTTGACTTTGATTTGATTCAATTAGCTTCTTTGAATGCATTTGACTTTCATTTGATTCAAAAAACTTTGTTTGAATATGTTTGACTTTCATTTGATTCAGTTAGCTTTGTAGAATGCATTAAACTTTCATTTGATTCAATTAGCTTTGTTTGAATGTGTTTGACTTTCATTTAATTCAATTTTTGTAGATTGCATTTGACTTTCATTTGATTCAATTAGCTTTGTTTGATCGTGTTAAATTTTCTTTTGATTCAATTAGCTTTGAATAACGCATTTGACTTTCATTTGATTCAATTAGCTTTGTTGAATGAATTTGACTTTCATTTGATTCAAAAAGCTTTGATTGAATGTGTTTCACTTTCATTTGATTCAATTACCTTTGTTGAATGCATTTGAGTTTTATTTGATTCAAATAGCTTTGTTAAAAGCATTTGACTTTCATTTGATTCAAAAAGCTTTTTTGAATGTGTTTGACTCTCATTTGATTCAAATAGCTTTTTAGAATGCATTTAACTTTCAATTAATTCTAAAAGCTTTCTTTGAATGTGTTTGACTTTTATTTGATTCAATTGGCTTTGTTGAATGCATTTGACTTTCATTTGTTTCTAAAAGCTTTTTTTGAATGTGTTTGACTTTCATTTGATTCAATTAGCTTTGTAGAATGCATTTGACTTTTATTTTATTCAATTAGCTTCGTTGAATGCATTTGACTTTCATTTGATTCAAAAAGCTTTGTTTGAATATGTTTGACTTTCATTTGATTCAGTTAGCTTTGTTTGATCGTGTTTAACTTTCTTTTGATTCAATTCGCTTTGTAGTATGCATTTGACTTTCATTTGATTCAATTAGCTTTGTTAAAAGCATTTGACTTTCATTTGATTTAAAAAGCTTTCTTTGAATGTGTTTGACTCTCATTTGATTCAATTAGCTTTTTAGAATGCATTTAACTTTCATTTGGTTCAAAAAGCTTTGTTTGAATGTGTTTGACTTTCATTTGATTCAATTAGCTTTGTAGAATTTATTTGACTTTCATTTAATTCAATTAGCTTTGTTGAATGTATTTGACTTTCATATCATTCGAAAAACTTTGGTTGAATGTGTTTGAATTCATTTGATTCAATTAGCCTTGTAGATTGCATTTGACTTTCATTTGATTCAATTAGCTTTGTTGAAAGCATTTGAGTTTCATTTGATTTAAAAAGCTATGTTTGAATGTGTTTGACTTTCATTTGATTCAATTAGCTTTGTAGAATGTGTTTGACTTTCATTTGATTCAATTAGCTTATTTGAATGCATTTGACTTTCATTTGATTCAAAAAGCTATGTTTGAATGTGTTTGACTTTCATTTGTTTCAATTCGCCTTTTAGAATGCATTTGAATTTCATTTGATTCAATTAGCTTTGTTGAATGCATTTCACTTTCATTTGATTAAAAAATTTTTGTTTAAATGTGTTTGACTTTCATTTGATTAAATTAGCTTTGTAGAATGCATTTGACTTTCATTTGATTCAATTAGCTTTGTTGCATGCATTTGACTTTCATTTGTTTCAAAAAATTTGTTTGAATGTGTTTGACTTTCATTTGATTAAATTAGCTTTGTAGAATGCATTTGACTTTCATTTGATTCAATTAGCTTTGTAGAATCCATTAGACTTTCATTTGATTCATTTAGCTTTGTTTGATTTTCATTTAATTCAATTTTTGTAGAATGCATTTGACTTTTATTTGATTCAATTAGCTTCGTTGAATGCATTTGACTTTCATTTGATTCAAAAAGCTTTGTTTGAATATGTTTGACTTTCATTTGATTCAGTTAGCTTTGTTTGATCGTGTTTAACTTTCTTTTGATTCAATTCGCTTTGTAGAATGCATTTGACTTTCATTTGATTCAATTAGCTTTGTAGAATGCATTTGACTTTCATTTGTTTCAAAAAGCTTTTTTTGAATGTGTTTGACTTTCATTTGATTCAATTAGCTTTGTAGAATGCATTTGACTTTTATTTGATTCAATTAGCTTCGTTGAATGCATTTGACTTTCATTTGATTCAAAAAACTTTGTTTGAATATGTTTGACTTTCATTTAATTCAATTGCCTCTGTAGAATGCATTAAACTTTCATTTGATTCAATTAGCTTTGTTTGAATGTGTTTGACTTTCATTTAATTCAATTTTTGTAGATTGCATTTGACTTTCATTTGATTCAATTAGCTTTGTTTGATCGTGTTAAGTTTTCTTTTGATTCAATTAGCTTTGAATAACGCATTTAACTTTCATTTGATTCAATTAGCTTTGTTGAATGAATTTGACTTTCATTTGATTCAAAAAGCTTTGATTGAATGTGTTTCACTTTCATTTGATTCAATTACCTTTGTTGAATGCATTTGAGTTTTATTTGATTCAATTAGCTTTGTTAAAAGCATTTGACTTTCATTTGATTCAAAAAGCTTTCTTTGAATGTGTTTGACTCTCATTTGATTCAAATAGCTTTTTAGAATGCATTTAACTTTCAATTAATTCTAAAAGCTTTCTTTGAATGTGTTTGACTTTTATTTGATTCAATTGGCTTTGTTGAATGCTTTTTACTTTCATTTGTTTCTAAAAGCTTTTTTTGAATGTGTTTGACTTTCATTTGATTCAATTAGCTTTGTAGAATGCATTTGACTTTTATTTTATTCAATTAGCTTCGTTGAATGCATTTGACTTTCATTTGATTCAAAAAGCTTTGTTTGAATATGTTTGACTTTCATTTGATTCAGTTAGCTTTGTTTGATCGTGTTTAACTTTCTTTTGATTCAATTCGCTTTGTAGTATGCATTTGACTTTCATTTGATTCAATTAGCTTTGCTAAAAGCATTTGACTTTCATTTGATTCAAAAAGCTTTCTTTGAATGTGTTTGACTCTCATTTGATTCAATTAGCTTTTTAGAATGCATTTAACTTTCATTTGGTTCAAAAAGCTTTGTTTGAATGTGTTTGACTTTCATTTGATTCAATTAGATTTGTAGAATTTATTTGACTTTCATTTAATTCAATTAGCTTTGTTGAATGTATTTGACTTTCATATCATTCGAAAAACTTTGGTTGAATGTGTTTGAATTCATTTGATTCAATTAGCCTTGTAGAGTGCATTTGACTTTCATTTGATTCAATTAGCTTTGTTGAAAGCATTTGAATTTCATTTGATTCAAAAAGCTATGTTTGAATGTGTTTGACTTTCATTTGATTCAATTAGCTTTGTAGAATGTGTTTGACTTTCATTTGATTCAATTAGCTTATTTGAATGCATTTGACTTTCATTTGATTCAAAAAGCTATGTTTAATGTGTTTGACTTTCATTTGATTCATTTAGCCTTTTAGAATGCATTGGAATTTCATTTGATTCAATTAGCTTTGTTGAATGCATTTCACTTTCATTTGATTAAAAAAGCTTTGTTTAAATGTGTTTGACTTTCATTTGATTCAATTAGCTTTGTAGAATGCATTTGACTTTCATTTGATTCAATTAGCTTTGTTGCATGCATTTGACTTTCATTTGTTTCAAAAAACTTTGTTTGAATGTGTTTGACTTTCATTAGATTCAATTAGCTTTGTAGAATGCATTAGACTTTCATTTGATTCATTTAGCTTTGCTTGAATTTGTTTGATTTTCATTTAATTCAATTTTTGTAGATTGCATTTGACTTTCATTTGATTCAATTAGCTTTGTTGAATGCATTTGACTTTCATTTGATTCAAAAAGCTTTGTTTGAATGTGTTTCACTTTCATTTGATTCAATTAGCTTTGTTTGATCGTGTTAAATTTTCTTTTGATTCAATTAGCTTTGAATAATGCATTTGACTTTCATTTGATTCAATTAGCTTTGTAGAATGCATTAGACTTTCATTTGATTCAATTAGCTTTGTTTGAATTTGTTTGATTTTCATTTAATTCAATTTTTGTAGAATGCATTTGACTTTTATTTGATTCAATTAGCTTCGTTGAATGCATTTGACTTTCATTTGATTCAAAAAGCTTTGTTTGAATATGTTTGACTTTCATTTGATTCAGTTAGCTTTGTTTGATCGTGTTTAACTTTCTTTTGATTCAATTCGCTTTGTAGAATGCATTTGACTTTCATTTGATTCAATTAGCTTTGTAAAATGCATTTGACTTTCATTTGTTTCAAAAAGCTTTTTTTGAATGTGTTTGACTTTCATTTGATTCAACTAGCTTTATAGAATGCATTTGACTTTTATTTGATTCAATTAGCTTCGTTGAATGCATTTGACTTTCATTTGATTCAAAAAACTTTGTTTGAATATGTTTGACTTTCATTTGATTCAGTTAGCTTTGTAGAATGCATTAAACTTTCATTTGATTCAATTAGCTTCGTTTGAATGTGTTTGACTTTCATTTAATTCAATTTTTGTAGATTGCATTTGACTTTCATTTGATTCAATTAGCTTTGTTTGATCGTGTTAAATTTTCTTTTGATTCAGTTAGCATTGAATAACGCATTTGACTTTCATTTGATTCAATTAGCTTTGTTGAAAGCATTTGACTTTCATTTGATTTAAAAAGCTATGTTTGAATGTGTTCACTTTCATTTGATTCAATTACCCTTGTTGAATGCATTTGAGTTTTATTTGATTCAATTAGCTTTGTTAAAAGCATTTGACTTTCATTTGATTCAAAAAACTTTCTTTGAATGTGTTTGACTCTCATTTGATTCAAATAGCTTTTTAGAATGCATTTAACTTTCAATTAATTCTAAAAGCTTTCTTTGAATGTGTTTGACTTTTATTTGATTCAATTGGCTTTGTTGAATGCATTTAACTTTCATTTGTTTCTAAAAGCTTTTTTTGAATGTGTTTGACTTTCATTTGATTCAATTAGCTTTGTAGAATGCATTTGACTTTTATTTTATTCAATTAGCTTCGTTGAATGCATTTGACTTTCATTTGATTCAAAAAGCTTTATTTGAATATGTTTGACTTTCATTTGATTCAGTTAGCTTTGTTTGATCGTGTTTAACTTTCTTTTGATTCAATTCGCTTTGTAGTATGCATTTGACTTTCATTTGATTCAATTAGCTTTGTTGAATGTATTTGACTTTCACTTGATTCAAAATCTTTAATTGAATGTGTTTGACTTTCATTTGATTCACTTAGCTTTGTAGAATGCATTTGACTTTTATTTGATTCAATTAGCTTTGTAGAATGCTTTTACCTTTCTTTGTACCAAAAAGCTTTGTTTGAATGTGTTTCACTTTCATCTGATTCAATTAGCTTCGTAGAATGCATTAGACTTTCGTTTGATTCAATTAGCTTTGTTTGAATGTGTTTGACTTTCATTTGATTCAATTTTTGTAGATTTCATTTGACTTTCATTTGATTCAATTAGCTTTTTTGAATGCATTTGACTTTCATTTGATTCAAAAAGCTTTGTTTGAATGTGTTTGACTTTCATTTGATTCAATTAGCTTTGTAGAATGCATTAGACTTTCATTTGTATTAAAAAGCTTTGTTTGAATGTGTTTGATTTTCATTTGATTCAATTAGCTTTGTAGAATGCATTAGACTTTCATTTGATTCAATTAGCTTTGTTTGAATGTGTTTGACTTTCATTTAATTCAATTTTTGTAGATTGCATTTGACTTTCATTAGATTCAATTAGCTTTGTTGAATGCATTTGACTTTCATTTGATTCAAAAAGCTTTGTTTGAATGTGTTTCACTTTCATTTGATTCAATTAGCTTTGTAGAATGCATTTGACTTTTATTTGATTCAATTAGCTTTGTTGAATGCATTTGACTTTCATTTGTTTCAAAAAGCTTTCTTTGAATGTGTTTGACTTTCATTTGATTCAATTAGCTTTGTAGAATGCATTTGACTTTTATTTGATTCAATTAGCTTCGTTGAATGCATTTGACTTTCATTTGATTCAAAAAGCTTTGTTTGAATATGTTTGACTTTCATTTGATTCAGTTAGCTTTGTTTGATCGTGTTTAACTTTCTTTTGATTCAATTCGCTTTGTAGAATGCATTTGACTTTCATTTGATTCAATTAGCTCTGTAGAATGCATTTGACTTTTATTTGTTTCAAAAAGCTTTTTATGAATGTGTTTGACTTTCATTTGATTCAATTTGCTTTGTAGAATGCATTTGACTTTTATTTGATTCAATTAGCTTCGTTGAATGCATTTGACTTTCATTTGATTAAAAAAGCTTTGTTTGAATATGTTTGACTTTCATTTGATTCAGTTAGCTTTGTAGAATGCATTAGACTTTCATTTGATTCAATTAGCTTTGTTTAAATGTGTTTGACTTTCATTTAATTCAAGTTTTGTAGATTGCATTTGACTTTCATTTGATTCAATTAGCTTTGTTGAATGCTTTTGACTTTCATTTGATTCAAAAAGCTTTGTTTGAATGTGTTTGACTTTCATTTGATTCAACTAGCTTTGTAGAATGCATTAGACTTTCATTTGATTCAAAAAGCTTTGTTTGAATATGTTTGAGTTTCAATTGATTCAATTAGCTTTGTAGAATGCATTTGACTTTCATTTGATTCAATAAGCTTTGTTGAAAGCATTTGACTTTTATTTGATTCAATTCGCTTTGTATAATGCATTTGACTTTCATTTGATTCAATTAGCTTTGTTTGAATGTGTTTGACTTTCATTTAATTCAATTTTTGTAGATTGCATTTGACTTTCATTAGATTCTATTAGCTTTGTTGAATGCATTTGACTTTCATTTGATTCAAAAAGCTTTGTTTGAATGTGTTTCACTTTCATTTGATTCAATTAGCTTTGTAGAATGCATTTGACTTTCATTTGATTCAATAAGCTTTGTTGAAAGCATTTGACTTTTATTTGATTCAAAAAGCTTTGTTTGAATGTGTTTGAGTTTCATTTGATTCAATTCGCTTTGTAGAATGCATTTGACTTTCATTTGATTCAATTAGCTTTGTTGAAAGCATTTGACTTTCATTTGATTCAAAAAGCTTTGTTTGAATGTGTTTGACATTCATTTGATATAATTAGCTTTGTTGAATGCTTTTGAGTTTCATTTGATTCAAAAAGCATTGTTTGAATGTGTTTGACTTTCATTTGATTCAATTAGCTTTGTAGAATGCATTAGACTTTCATTTGATTAAAAAAGCTTTGTTTGAATATGTTTGAGTTTCAATTGATTCAATTAGCTTTGTAGAATGCATTTGACTTTCATTTGATTCAATAAGCTTTGTTGAAAGCATTTGACTTTTATTTGATTGAAAAAGCTTTGTTTGAATGTGTTTGAGTTTCTTTGATTCAATTAGCTTTGTAGAATGCATTTGACTTTCATTTGATTCAATTAGCTTTTTTGAAAGCATTTGACTTTTATTTGATTCAAAAAGCTTTGTTTGAATGTGTTTGAGTTTCATTTGATTCTATTAGCTTTGTAGAATGCATTTGACTTTCATTTGATTCAATTAGCTTTGTTGAAAGCATTTGACTTTCATTTGATTCAAAAAGCTTTGTTTGAATGTGTTTGACATTCATTTGATATAATTAGCTTTGTTGAATGCTTTTGACTTTCATTTGATTCAAAAAGCTTTGTTTGAATGTGTTTGACTTTCATTTGATTCAATTAGCTTTGTAGAATGCATTAGACTTTCATTTGATTCAAAAAACTTTGTTTGAATATGTTTGAGTTTCAATTGATTCAATTAGCTTTGTAGAATGCATTTGACTTTCATTTGATTCAATAAGCTTTGTTGAAAGAATTTGACTTTTATTTGATTCAAAAAGCTTTGTTTGAATGTGTTTGAGTTTCATTTGATTCAATTAGCTTTGTAGAATGCATTTGACTTTCATTTGATTCAATAAGCTTTGTTGAAAGCATTTGACTTTTATTTGATTCAAAAAGCTTTGTTTGAATGTGTTTGAGTTTCATTTGATTCAATTAGCTCTGTAGAATGCATTTGACTTTCATTTAATTCAATTAGCTTTGTTGAAAGCATTTGACTTTCATTTGATTCAAAAAGCTTTGTTTGAATGCATTTGACTTTCATTTGATTCAATTAGCTTTGTTGCATGCATTTGACTTTCATTTGTTTCAAAAAGCTTTTTTTGAATGTGTTTGACTTTCATTTGATTCAATTAGCTTTGTAGAATGCATTTGACTTTTATTTGATTCAATTAGCTTCGTTGAATGCATTTGACTTTCATTTAATCAAAAAACTTTGTTTGAATATGTTTGACTTTCATTTGATTCAGTTAGCTTTGTAGAATGCATTAAACTTTCAGTTGATTCAAAAAGCTTTCTTTGAATGTGTTTGACTCTCATTTGATTCAAATAGCTTTTTAGAATGCATTTAACTTTCAATTAATTCTAAAAGCTTTCTTTGAATGTGTTTGACTTTTATTTGATTCAATTGGCTTAGTTGAATGCATTTGACTTTTATTTTATTCAATTAGCTTCGTTGAATGCATTTGACTTTCATTTGATTCAAAAAGCTTTGTTTGAATATGTTTGACTTACATTTGATTCAGTTAGCTTTGTTTGATCGTGTTTAACTTTCTTTTGATTCAATTCGCTTTTTAGTATGCCTTTGACTTTCATTTGATTCAATTAGCTTTGTTGAATGTATTTGACTTTCACTTGATTCAAAAAACTTTGATTGAATGTGTTTGACTTTCATTTGATTCACTTAGCTTTGTAGAATGCATTTGACTCTTATTTGATTCAATTAGCTTTGTAGAATGCTTTTACCTTTCTTTGTATCAAAAAGCTTTGTTTGAATGTGTTTCACTTACATTTGATTCAATTAGCTTCGTAGAATGCATTAGACTTTCGTTTGATTCAATTAGCTTTATTTGAATGTGTTTGACTTTCATTTGATTCAATTTTGTAGATTTCATTTGACTTTCATTTGGTTCAATTAGCTTTTTTGAATGCATTTGACTTTCATTTGATTCAAAAAGCTTTAATTGAATGTGTTTCACTTTCATTTGATTCAGTTACCTTTGTCGAATGCATTTGAGTTTTATTTGATTCAATTAGCTTTGTTAAATGCATTTGACTTTCATTTGATTCAAAAAGCTTTCTTAGAATGCATTTGACTTTCATTTGATTCAATTAGCTTTGTAGAATGCATTTTACTTTCTTTTGATTCAATTAGCTTTGTTGCATGCATTTGACTTTCATTTGTTTATAAAAACTTTGTTTGAATGTGTTTGACTTTCATTTGATTCAATTAGCTTTGTAGAATGTGTTTGACTTTCATTTGATTCAATTAGCTTATTTGAATGCATTTGACTTTCATTAGATTCAAAAAGCTATGTTTGAATGTGTTTGACTTTCATTTGATTCAATTAGCCTTTTAGAATGCATTTGAATTTCATTTGATTCAATTAGCTTTGTTGAATGCATTTGACTTTCATTTGATTAAAAAAGCTTTGTTTGAATGTGTTTGACTTTCATTTGATTCAATTAGCTTTGTAGAATGCATTTGACTTTCATTTGATTCAATTAGCTTTGTTGAATGCATTTGACTTTCATTTGATTCAAAAAGCTTTGTTTGAATGTGTTTCACTTTCATTTGATTCAATTAGCTTTGTAGAATGCATTTGACTTTTATTTGATTCAATTAGCTTTGTTGAATGCATTTGACTTTCATTTGTTTCAAAAAGCATTTTTTGAATGTGTTTGACTTTCATTTGATTCAATTAGCTTTGTAGAATGCATTTGACTTTTATTTGATTCAATTAGCTTCGTTGAATGCATTTGACTTTCATTTGATTCAAAAAGCTTTGTTTGAATATGTTTGACTTTCATTTGATTCAGTTAGCTTTGTTTGATCGTGTTTAACTTTCTTTTGATTCAATTCGCTTTGTAGAATGCATTTGACTTTCATTTAATTCAATTAGCATTGTTTAATGTATTTGAATTTCATATCATTCGAAAAAATTTGGTTGAATGTGTTTGAATTCATTTGATTCAATTAGCCTTGTAGATTGCATTTGACTTTCATTTGATTCAATTAGCTTTGTAGAATGCATTTGACTTTCATTTGATTCAATTAGCTTTGTTTGATCGTGTTAAATTTTCTTTTGATTCAATTAGCTTTGAATAATGCATTTTACTTTCATTTGATTCAATTAACTTTGTTGAATGAATTTGACTTTCATTTGATTCAAAAAGCTTTGATTGAATGTGTTTCACTTTCATATCATTCGAAAAACTTTGGTTGAATGTGTTTGAATTCATTTGATTCAATTAGCTTTGTTGAAAGCATTTGACTTTCATTTGATTCAAAAAGTTATGTTTGAATGTGTTAGACTTTCATTTGATTCAATTAGCTTTCTAGAATGTGTTTGACTTTCTTTTGATTCAATTAGCTTATTTGAATGCATTTGACTTTCATTTGATTCAAAAAGCTATGTTTGAATGTGTTTGACTTTCATTTGATTCAATTAGCCTTTTAGAATGCATTTGAAATTCATTTGATTCAATTATCTTCGTTGAATGCATTTGACTTTCATTTGATTAAAAAAGCTTTGTTTGAATGTGTTTGACTTTCATTTGATTCAATTAGCTTTGTAGAATGCATTTGAATTTCATTTGATTCAATTAGCTTTGTTGCATGCATTTGACTTTTATTTGTTTCAGAAAACTTTGTTTGAATGTATTTGACTTTCATTTGATTCAATTAGCTTTGTACAGTGCATGAGACTTTCATTTGATTCAATTAGCTTTGTTTGAATGTGTTTGACTTTCATTTAACTGAATTTTTGTAGATTGCATTTGACTTTCATTTGATTCAATTAGCTTTGTAGAATACATTTGACTTTTATTTGATTCAATTAGTTTCGTTGAATGCATTTGACTTTCATTTGATTCAAAAAGCTTTGTTTGAATATGTTTGACTTTCATTTGATTCAGTTAGCTTTGTTTGATCGTGTTTAACTTTCTTTGGATTCAATTCGCTTTGTAGAATGCATTTGACTTTCATTTGATTCAATTAGCTTTGTAGAATGCATTTGACTTTTATTTGTTTCAAAAAGCTTTTTATGAATGTGTTTGACTTTCATTTGATTCAATTTGCTTTGTAGAATGCATTTGACTTTTATTTGATTCAATTAGCTTCGTTGAATGCATTTGACTTTCATTTGATTCAAAAAGCTTTGTTTGAATATGTTTGACTTTCATTTGATTCAGTTAGCTTTGTAGAATGCATTAGACTTTCATTTGATTCAATTAGCTTTGTTTGAATGTGTTTGACTTTCATTTAATTCAAGTTTTGTAGATTGCATTTGACTTTCATTTGATTCAATTAACTTTGTTGAGTGCTTTTGACTTTCATTTGATTCAAAAAGCTTTGGTTGAATGTGTTTGACTTTCATTTGATTCAATTAGCTTTGTAGAATGCATTAGACTTTCATTTGATTCAATAAGCTTTGTTGAAAGCATTTGACTTTTATTTGATTCAAAAAGCTTTGTTTGAATGTGTTTGAGTTTCATTTGATTCAATTAGCTTTGTAGAATGCATTTGACTTTCATTTGATTCAATAAGCTTTGTTGAAAGCATTTGACTTTTATTTGATTCAAAAACCTTTGTTTGAATGTGTTTGAGTTTCATTTGATTCAATTCGCTTTGTAGAATGCATTTGACTTTCATTTGATTCAATTAGCTTTGTTGAAAGCATTTGACTTTCATTTGATTCAAAAAGCTTTGTTTGAATGTGTTTGACATTCATTTGATATAATTAGCTTTGTTGAATGCTTTTGACTTTCATTTGATTCAAAAAGCTTTGTTTGAATGTGTTTGACTTTCATTTGATTCAATTAGCTTTGTAGAATGCATTAGACTTTCATTTGATTCAAAAAGCTTTGTTTGAATATGTTTGAGTTTCAATTGATTCAATTAGCTTTGTAGAATGCATTTGACTTTCATTTGATTCAATAAGCTTTGTTGAAAGCATTTGACTTTTATTTGATTCAAAAAGCTTTTTTTGAATGTGTTTGAGTTTCATTTGATTCAATAAGCTTTGTAGAATGCATTTGACTTTCATTTGATTCAATAAGCTTTGTTGAAAGCATTTGACTTTTATTTGATTCAAAAAGCTTTGTTTGAATGTGTTTGAGTTTCATTTGATTCAATTCGCTTTGTAGAATGCATTTGACTTTCATTTGATTTTAATTAGCTTTGTAGAATGCATTTGACTTTTATTTGTTTCAAAAAGCTTTTTATGAATGTGTTTGACTTTCATTTGATTCAATTTGCTTTGTAGAATGCATTTGACTTTTATTTGATTCAATTAGCTTCGTTGAATGCATTTGACTTTCATTTGATTCAAAAAGCTTTGTTTGAATATGTTTGACTTTCATTTGATTCAGTTAGCTTTGTAGAATGCATTAGACTTTCATTTGATTCAATTAGCTTTGTTTGAATGTGTTTGACTTTCATTTAATTCAAGTTTTGTAGATTGCATTTGACTTTCATTTGATTCAATTAACTTTGTTGAATGCTTTTGACTTTCATTTGATTCAAAAAACTTTGGTTGAATGTGTTTTACTTTCATTTGATTCAATTAGCTTTGTAGAATGCATTAGACTTTCATTTGATTCAATAAGCTTTGTTGAAAGCATTTGACTTTTATTTGATTCAAAAAGCTTTGTTTGAATGTGTTTGAGTTTCATTTGATTCAATTAGCTTTGTAGAATGCATTTGACTTTCATTTGATTCAATAAGCTTTGTTGAAAGCATTTGACTTTTATTTGATTCAAAAAGCTTTGTTTGAATGTGTTTGAGTTTCATTTGATTCAATTCGCTTTGTAGAATGCATTTGACTTTCATTTGATTCAATTAGCTTTGTTGAAAGCATTTGACTTTCATTTGATTCAAAAAGCTTTGTTTGAATGTGTTTGACATTCATTTGATATAATTAGCTTTGTTGAATGCTTTTGACTTTCATTTGATTCAAAAAGCTTTGTTTGAATGTGTTTGACTTTCATTTGATTCAATTAGCTTTGTAGAATGCATTAGACTTTCATTTGATTCAAAAAGCTTTGTTTGAATATGTTTGAGTTTCAATTGATTCAATTAGCTTTGTAGAATGCATTTGACTTTCATTTGATTCAATAAGCTTTGTTGAAAGCATTTGACTTTTATTTGATTCAAAAAGCTTTGTTTGAATGTGTTTGAGTTTCATTTGATTCAATTAGCTTTGTAGAATGCATTTAACTTTCATTTGATTCAATAAGCTTTGTTGAAAGCATTTGACTTTTATTTGATTCAAAAAGTTTTGTTTGAATGTGTTTGAGTTTCATTTGATTCAATTAGCTTTGTAGAATGCATTTGACTTTCATTTGATTCAATTAGCTTTGTTGAAAGCATTTGACTTTCATTTGATTCAAAAAGCTTTGTTTGAATGTGTTTGACATTCATTTGATATAATTAGCTTTGTTGAATGCTTTTGACTTTCATTTGATTCAAAAAGCTTTGTTTGAATGTGTTTGACTTTCATTTGATTCAATTAGCTTTGTAGAATGCATTAGACTTTCATTTGATTCAAAAAGCTTTGTTTGAATATGTTTGACTTTCATTTGATTCAGTTAGCTTTGTAGAATGAATTAGACTTTCATTTGATTCAATTAGCTTTGTTTGAATGTGTTTGACTTTCATTTAATTCAAGTTTTGTAGATTGCATTTGACTTTCATTTGATTGAATTAGCTTTGTTGAATGCTTTTGACTTTCATTTGATTCAAAAAGCTTTGTTTGAATGTGTTTCACTTTCATTTGATTCAATTAGCTTTGTAGAATGCATTTGACTTTTATTTGATTCAATTAGCTTTGTTGAATGCATTTGACTTTCATTTGTTTCAAAAAGATTTTTTCGAATGTGTTTGACTTTCATTTGATCCAATTAGCTTTGTAGAATGCATTTGACTCTTATTTGATTCAATTTGCTTCGTTGAATGCATTTGACTTTCATTTGATTCAAAAAGCTTTGTTTGAATATGTTTGACTTTCATTTGATTCAGTTAACTTTGTTTGATCGTGTTTAACTTTCTTTTGATTTAATTCGCTTTGTAGTATGCATTTGACTTTCATTTGATTCAATTAGCTTTGTTGAATGTATTTGACTTTCACTTGATTCAAAAAGATTTATTTGATTGTGTTTGGCTTTCATTGGATTAAATTAGATATGTTTGAATGTGTTTATCGTTGATTTGATTCAATTAGCTTTGTAGAATGCATTTGTCTTTCATTTGATTCAATTAGCTTTGTAGAATGCATTTGACTTTCATTTGTTTCAAAAAGCTTTTTTTTGAATGTGTTTGACTTTCATTTGATTCAATTAGCTTTGTAGAATGCATTTGACTTTTATTTGATTCAATTAGCTTCGTTGAATGCATTTGACTTTCATTTAATCAAAAAACTTTGTTTGAATATGTTTGACTTTCATTGGAACATTTGTTGTTCACATTGAATACTCCTCAAAAAGAAAAACACTTACCCCGAGCAATATTAATTGCAGAATTCTCCCATTACGCGAGAAGTAACTTCCACATTACGTGCATTCTACCTCCCGTATCTTTACTAACTTGATCGTCGGAGGCGGAGCTCCTACCCCCAGGAGTCTTCGTGATTTTGCAGGCACAGGCGTCGAAGGGCATTCTTGGAATTGTAACTCTCCCGCAGGACACATCAAAAAACCCCGAAACATTTGGCGCCGTCTGTGGGGAGAGTACTTCTAAGATGACTTCTGATACTGTGTCACCGAATCAGGGCAAACGGCCTGTGGTCGAGCCTGAGGTCCAGACGGACCATGAAAGTGGCGACGAAATTGAAACATATGTGGCCCCGGATGGGTCTTTCAGAACGAAGCACCCTCGTGCTAAAGATAGAAGAGAACGGGAAATTAGCCAAGCTGCTCCCAACAACCCAGCCGGGCAACCGGCTGGAATTGCCCAAACGGTGGAGGGCTTAGCCCCCGTTACAAGAAACGAACTCATGTCTTTCATGAATAGTTTCAAGGGTGAGATCAAGAGCCTCATCCGGTCAGCTACTCCAAAGAAGGGTCAGCCGGCCACGAAGCCTTCTGGAAAGAAGGCGGTCAAAGAACGAGTTCCTACCCCTCATCCCAAGCCAAAGGAGGGGGAGGGCTTAAGGTTTGATCCAAGCAGAGTCCGTTTTCCTCAAGGGGAGCTGCGAAAGGCCATCCGGCACGTACAGCCGGATGGCTCCAAGAAAACATTCTCAGACGCCCGCACATTTCTCCAAGAGAAGCGAGGTCAGGCGTCTGCGTCGGCCTCAACGTCGACCTTCCCGGACAGTTTCCATGACGTCTCACACAGGCGTACGGGAACGAACCTTAGGAGCCAGACGGGCGAAGCTTCTGCCCGGTCTGGACCCAAAGTGATCCAGCCTGGCCTATTCGGCACACCGAATGGGTTGGGTGGATCCCCTTTCATGTCACCGGGTCTTTTCGGTGGGCAAGCGCAGCAGCCGTTCCAACCCACGGACTGGCAGCTGCGCCTGCTAAATTTGGGGGAACAGCCAACGGCGTTCTCACCAGAGATAACCCAGGCAGCACAGCCGCCTAAGATCAAGAATGTTTTGGTGGGGGCCTATGATGGCACCACCAACCCAGAAGACCATCTAGTGGCCTACTCTAACCTCATGTACCTCCAGGGGTTAGATGATGTCGTCTGGTGTCGATGCTTCCCGGCTACCCTCAAGGGCATAGCCCAGCGGTGGTTTGGTAACCTACCAGCCGGTTGCATCAACAGCTTTCGAACTTTGGCGTACTTGTTTACGTCAAATTTCTCAATGAATATTCCTGCCAAAAAGACTAGCCTCGACCTAGGGGCAATACAGCAGGGCGACCGGGAGGGCCTCCGGTCGTACGTCAGACGGTTCAATCTGATGAGAATTCAGATTCCAGGACTATCAGACGAAGTGGCCTATACATACTTCTTTTGAGGTCTGAAGGATGGGTCGACCTTTAAGTTTGACCTCGTCCGGAAGAGGGTTGCTACCCTCCAAGAGGCGTTAATTGAAGCTGAAGCCTATATACAGGCGACGGAGCTTTGTGCTGTCAAGCAGCCGTCAGATTATAAAAAGTCTGACAAAAAAGAGAGCCGGCAACAGCATCAGCCGGCAAGAAAGGAAGAAAAGAGAAAAGGGGTCTGGGCAGCTGATCGATCAGGACAGCCGGCCCAGAAGATCAGGCGGAAGTCAGAACCATATGTCCCCAAATACGAGTTCACAAAAGATTGCTCCACCATACTCCTGGAAATCAAAGACCGGATGTCTCTCGAAAAACCGGATGAAATGAAAAGCCCCGTGAATAAACGGGACAAGAGCAAGTATTGCCAATACCACGAGGATGTTGGCCACGACACCAATGGCTGCTATAGCCTCAGGCGGCTATTGGACCGTCTGGCAGATGAGGGGGCCCTAAAATCCTATCTACCCAAGGCTAAGGGTAATACCCAGGCCAAGAAAGGGCAGGCGGCAAAAACCGGCCCAGTAAACTCCGAGACGGATGAAGAGACCATCTTCACCATAGCAGGCGGTTTTGCCGGAGGGGGTCCCACCATCCGGGGCACCAAAGACAACATCAGGAAGCTGGTCAACTCAGTGGATGAGGGCCAGGCGTCGAAAGACATCTTCCCTGAGGTCCTTATTTCTGAAAAGGACCGGGGCAAGGTCAGGCGGCCTCATGATGACCCCATCGTCATCGAATGCAAGGTTGCCAACCAGAAGGTTGGCCGGATCCTAATAGACACCGGGAGCTCGTCTGACCTAATCAGTTATCAGTGCTTGACCAAGCTCAAGTACACATCCGGTAACATGCACCAGGCTCCTCACCTACTAGTCGGTTTTGGGGGTGGAGTAGTGCATCCGGTCGGAAGCATAGATCTTCCGATTCGGCTAGGTGAAAAGGGGCAAGGACGCCACATGATAGTCAAGTTTTTAGTTGTGGAGGAGTTGTCCGCCTACAACATGATATTTGGCCGTCCTACCCTCAACGCATCTAAGGCTGTCATCATCCCGTCCCTCATGTTGGTCAAATTTCAAAAGGATGATGGTACAGTCGGTGCCCTAAGCGGGGACCAGAAGACGGCAAGAGAGTGCTATCTCTCTGACGTCAAGACAACTATGGGTGCAGCCGGCCAGGGCGAGCCCATAGATATTGATAACTGCGACCCAGCAGTCCCGGCTCCAAGGGCAGCCGGTATGAAAAGAAAGGCGGACCAACTGGCACCCGTCAAAAAGGAGAAATAGCAATCACTAGCCGGGGAAAGGTCAGATGACCAACGACCTCAGCCGGCTGGTGACTGCCTCGATGTCATCCTAGATGACAGTCGTCCTGAAAGAACAGTCAAGGTCGGGTCGGTAGCCTTCGAACGGTTGGGAGAAGGTTTGCTCTAGCTGCTGAAGGAATTCAAAGACATCTTTGCCTTTGAAGTGGAAGAGATGCCAGGCGTCAGCCCGGATCTTGCTGTCCACAAGCTAGCCGTAGATCCCAAAAAGTAGCCGGTTAGGCAGAAAAAGAGGGATCATGGTGGAGAAAGATCTCAAGCGGCAGCGGCTGAGGTCAAAAAGCTGTTGGATGCTGGATTCATTAGGCAATGCTACTACCCGGATTGGGTGGCAAATGTCGTTCTAGTAAAGAAGCCGAACGGTACTTGGCGGATGTGTGTGGATTACACAGATCTGAACAAAGCATGCCCAAAAGATAGCTACCCGCTTCCAAAGATTGACAGCCTAGTCGACTCAACAGCCGGCCATGCGTTAATGAGCTTTATGGATGCTTATTCCGGCTTCCATCAAATACCTCTCTGGAAGAAAGATCAGGAGCAGACGGCTTTTGTCACTGATCAGGGGTTATTCTGCTATACGGTGATGCCGTTTGGGTTGAAGAATGCACCGGCTACATTCCAGCGCATGATAAACACCGTTTTTATCAACCAGATTGGCAGGAATGTAGAGGCGTATATCGATGACATGATAGTTAAATCCAAGCTACAGACGGATCACCTAGCAGACCTGCGAGAAACCTTCACCACACTCAGGCGGCACCGGGTCATGCTTAACCCAAAGAAATGCGTATTTGGTGTTGAGTCTGGGAAGTTTCTCGGATTCTTGATTGACCAAAGAGGCATCGAAGCTAATCCGGAAAAAATACAGGCGGTAATTGACATGAAGTCTCCCCGCATGTAAAAGAAGTCCAGAAGTTGACCGGTTGTCTGGCGGCATTAGGGATGTTCCTCAGCCGGCCAGGTGACAAGTGCCTCTATTTCTTTCAGGCAATCAGGAAGAGGCCAAGGTTTGAATGGGGTGAAGAAGCAGAGGCGGCATTCCAGAGGCTTAAGCAGCACTTGCATTCTTTGCCAAGGCTAGTGAGCCCCCTACCCCGGGAGGTTCTGTACATGTACCTAGCCGTCTCTGATCACGCCCTTAGTGCCGTTCTCCTCGCTGAGAGAGACGGCATTCAGCTGCCGGTGTACTTCATCAGCCATGTCTTAAAAAATGCTGAGCTCCGGTACCCCATGATCGAAAAATTTGGGTTGGCCTTATTCGTAGCAGTCAAGCGGTTGAAGCCTTATTTTTTGGCACATCCGGTTGTGGTATACACAGATCAGCCGCTCAAGCGTACGATGACTACTATAGAGTCATCCGGTAGAATGATCAAGTGGGCTGTTGAAATACAAGGCCTTGAGATAACTTTTGAACCCAGGCGGGCAGTGAAAGGTCAGGCGTTTGCCGACTTTATTGTCGAGATGACTAGGCCGGTGCACCCGGAAAACCCTGATCAGGTCTGGATGTTATTTGTAGACGGCAGCTCTACGGTGAACGGCTGTGGTGCAGGTGTTATCTGTCATTCCCCGGAAGGGGATAAGTTTGAATATGCACTACGGTTTAAGTTCCAAGCCTCCAACAATGAGGCAGAGTATGAAGCCCTGCTAGCCGGATTGCGCATGTGTAAGGCAGCCGGTGCAAGAAAGGTCGACGCCTGCTCAGATTCACAGCTGATCGTTAGCCAATACCTTGGTGACTACGAAGCCACCCATCCGGCTATGATCAAATATTTGCAGGCGATCAAAGAGGAGGCTGGGTCCTTCGATGAATTTCATCTGCGACAGGTGCCCCGGTCTGAAAACAATCAGGCGGATGCCCTCTCAAAGTTGGCATCATCAGCCTCCGGTGATGCTCCTAGGACGGTCTTTTGGGAAGTCATTGAAAAACGAAGTATTCAGAATGATCCCATTGGAGTCTTGGACAGAACTGCTACCTGGATGGATCCCATCCGGTCCTTTTTGACGGATGGTACCTTGCCGGATGACCCTTCAGAAGCATCAGCGCTCAAGAAGCGTGCTTCAAGTTTTGTTATGCATCAAGGGGAACTCCTCCGGAAGGGATACCTGCAGCCGTTTTTGAAATGTGTAACCCCGGATAGGGGGAGAGAAGTTTTGGAAGATCTGCACGCGGGGTTTTGTGCCTCGCATATTGGCGGCAGGTCCCTGGCCAGAAGAACCAGACGGCAAGGGTACTTCTGGCCCACTCTTGAAGCGGATGCCATGGATCTAGTAAAGAGATGCGACAAGTGCCAAAAATTCGCTAAGTTGATACATCAACCGGCAACAGAACTCACGGTAATCCATAGTCCGGTTCCGTTTGCAAATGGGGAATGGACATTTTGGGACCTTATACGCCTGCGTCAGGCGGCCGCCGCTACATTCTTGTAGCAGTAGACTACTTCACCAAATGGGTTGAGGCAGAGGCGGTAAAAGGGATTAAAACGAAAGACGTGATTTCTTTCATCTGGAGAAACGTCATCACCCGGTTCGGGGTTCCAATGTCCATGGTTTTCGAAAACGGACCGCAGTTCGAAACGCCTGTCCTGAAGACCTGGTTGGGAGACCAAGGAATTTCCCATTGTTTTGCATCCGTTGGCCGTCCTCAGGCAAACGGTCAAGTTGAGGCTTTTAACAAGTTGATCTCAGACGGGATAAAGAAGAAAGTAGAAAGAGCCGGTGGACTATGGGCAGAGGAATTACCTCATGTCCTTTGGGCTATCCGGACAACCGAAAAGGGGGAAACCGGTGAGACCCCATTTCTCATGACATACGGCACTGAAGCAGTTCTTCCCATTGAACATTATGAGCCTACTCTACGCATTATGTTATATGATGAGGAGGCTAACTGGGAAGCCATGCGGTTGGCATTAGACGCTCTTCCAGAGCGAAGGGGGAATGCTGCCTTGCGTCATGAGATCTACCGTCTGCGTATGACTAGAGCCTACAACAAGCGGGTTCGTAAAAGACCTTTGAAAGAAGGAGATTTTGTGCTTCGCAAAATGGAGGCAACCGGTAGGGCCAATGAACAAGGCAAATTAACCCAAATTGGGAGGGACCCTACCGGATCTTTGAAGAAGTACGAGACGGCACTTACCGCCTGGAAACTCCAGACGGAAGAAAGTTGCCTAGAACTTGGAATGTAGATAACCTCAAAAAATACTACTTCTAAGTATTGTACATCTTTTGAAAATTTTCAAATGATTAATGAGAATTACATTCAATTTTGTATACAGCCGCCATATCTTGTGCCTACCACAAGCGGCACCAGTAACTAATTTTTTCATCCGGTGACACCCATACGGGTGAATTCATCGAAGAGAACATCTCCCATTTGGGTGGTAAATTGTTCTAAGCGATCACACAGGCGGACAAATCCGCCTGACGATCCTTCGCACCAAAAAAAGGGGCAGGCTAGCAACCCCAAACTTGCAGCCGACTCACTTTTTGGAAGGACAGCCGGTACTCAGTACCGCCGCCTGACTCTCTAAGAGCAGGCCTAAACATTTGGTCTAGGCCATAATTCATTCAGGGGTATGCTTGCAAAAGCCCAACCGGTGAATGGACATCCTAATCTGGCGTGATTCTTTTGCGAAGTTCCGACCGGTAATTCAGTATAAACCGACTGGCTCCCGAATCTAATGTTGGCACTTAGTGTATATTCGAGCTATATCATATGGATAGTCGCCTGGCTTGCAAAGACCCAGACCGCTATCCAGGGGCAATTACCCAGACGCCATCCGGTTTGGTTTTGGGTCGAAATTTCTTCGCCTAGTTTGCGAAGACCCAGACGGCAGTATTACCGGTGGGTCTTCTTGGCAACCCTTGCAAATTTCTTTGCCTAGTTTGCGAAGACCCAGACGGCAGTGTTTCCGGTGGGGTCTTCTTGGCAACCCTTGCAAATTTCTTCGCCTAGTTTGCGAAGACCCAGACGACAGTGTTACCGGTGGGGTCTTCTTGGCAACCCTTGCAAATTTCTTCGCCTAGTTTGCGAAGACCCAGACGGCGGTGTTACCGGTGGGGTCTTCTTGGCAACCTTTGCAAATTTCTTTGCTGTTTGTGCAGACCCAAGCGGTAGTGTTACCGGCGGGGTTCTTTTGGTTATCCTCGCAGAAATATGTATAAAAAATAACAAGAATTCTAATATTGAAGTGCAGAAACATAAAAAGCATTCAAAAGCCGGCTCAGCCGGTGAAAATGTTTATATTCAAAATAAAAATTATTACAGCTTAGCCCATCTCATCCGGTGCTATTACAAGATAATGCTAGGCACGCAGGCCGGGAAGTAGTTGCTACTCCAGGCGAATAGTGAGCCGGTCCTATTCCGGTTGGTTCTGGGTTGGATCAGGGTGAGCGGCTGCGTCGGCTTCAGGAACGACTTCTTCCTCTTCAGCAGCCTCCGCCTGCCGTCGCGCAATCTCCTCCCTAACCCAAGCGTCATAGGGTCCGGGCCCCGGCTCATTCGCCTCCTCGGCCAGAATGGCAAGATCAGAATATTTGAAGGCGAGTTCCCAGACGGTGAAGTCCGCCTCCGGGTGGATGAGGGAAAACGCCCGTTGCATCCGGTTTGCACAGTCATGCTCATTCTCTTCAATGAGCCTCTCCTGCTCCGACTCCAAGGTGGCCTTGAAGTTCTCATTGGCAGCAGCCGCCTCTTTGCGCAGGCGCTCATTCTCTTTGGCAAGGCGGCCATTTTCAGTCTCCGCCTTGCTCAGCCGTT
>NW_018744545.1:0-32736 GCF_001683475.1 Chenopodium quinoa
ATAGAAAATAGGCATACAAGTAGTGATATAGGCCTTATTCGGGCCATTTTGAATGAAATTGCGTCCAAAAACCATTCAAATTAATGTGATTTCAAGCCTTAGCTGCCTCTAAATAGGTAAGAATGACATGTTAAGAGGAAGAATGAGGTAATTTGATTAAAAATATAGAAAATAGGCATACAAGTAGTGATATAGGCCTTATTCGGGCCATTTTGAATGAAATTGCGTCCAAAAAACCATTCAAATGCTCTTTTAATGTGATTTCAAGCCTTATGCCTCTAACTAGGTAGAATGACATGTTAAGAGGAAGAATGAGGTAATTTGATTAAAAATAGAAAATAGGCATACAAGTAGTGATATAGGCCTTATTCGGGCCATTTTTAATGAAATTGCGTCCAAAAACCATTCAAATGGTCTTTTAATGTTATTTCAAGTCTTATATGCCTCTAATAGGTAAGAATGACATGTTAAGAGAAGAATGAGGTAATTTGATTAAAAATATAGAAAATAGGCATACAAGTAGTGATATAGGCCTTATTCGGGCCATTTTGAATGAAATTGCGTCCAAAAAACCATTCAAATGTCTTTTAATTGATTTCAAGCCTTAGTGCCTCTAATAGGTAAGAATGACATGTTAAGAGGAAGAATGAGGTAATTTGATTAAAAATATAGAAAATAGGCATACAAGTAGTGATATAGGCCTTATTCGGGCCATTTTGAATGAAATTGCGTCCAAAAACCATTCAAATGCTCTTTTAATGTGATTTCAAGCCTTAGCCTCTAACTAGGTAGAATGACATGTTAAGAGGAAGAATGAGGTAATTTGATTAAAAATATAGAAAATAGGCATACAAGTAGTGATATAGGCCTTATTCGGGCCATTTTTAATGAAATTGCGTCCAAAAACCATTCAAATGGTCTTTTAATTATTTCAAGCTTATGCCTCTAATAGGTAAGAATGACATGTTAAGAGGAAGAATGAGGTAATTTGATTAAAAATATAGAAAATAGGCATACAAGTAGTGATATAGGCCTTATTCGGGCCATTTTGAATGAAATTGCGTCCAAAAACCATTCAAATGGTCTTTTAATGTTATTTCAAGTCTTATATGCCTCTAAATAGGTAAGAATGACATGTTAAGAGGAAGAATGAGGTAATTTGATTAAAATATAGAAAATAGGCATACAAGTAGTGATATAGGCCTTATTCGGGCCATTTTGAATGAAATTGCGTCCAAAAACCATTCAAATGCTCTTTTAATGTGATTTCAAGCCTTAGGTGCCTCTAACTAGGTAAGAATGACATGTTAAGAGGAAGAATGAGGTAATTTGATTAAAAATATAGAAAATAGGCATACAAGTAGTGATATAGGCCTTATTCGGGCCATTTTGAATGAAATTGCGTCCAAAAACCATTCAAATGCTCTTTTAATGGATTTCAAGCCTTATGCCTCTAAATAGGTAAGAATGACATGTTAAGAGGAAGAATGAGGTAATTTGATTAAAAAAATATAGAAAATAGGCATACAAGTAGTGATATAGGCCTTATTCGGGCCATTTTGAATGAAATTGCGTCCAAAAACCATTCAAATGGTCTTTTAATGTGATTTCAAGCCTTATGCCTCTAACTAGGTAAGAATGACATGTTAAGAGGAGAATGAGGTAATTTGATTAAAAATATAGAAAATAGGCATACAAGTAGTGATATAGGCCTTATTCGGGCCATTTTGAATGAAATTGCGTCCAAAAACCATTCAAATGCTCTTTTAATGTGATTTCAAGCCTTAGCTGCCTCTAACTAGGTAAATGACATGTTAAGGTAATTTGATTAAAAAATATAGAAAATAGGCATACAAGTAGTGATATAGGCCTTATTCGGGCCATTTTGAATGAAATTGCGTCCAAAAACCATTCAAATGTCTTTTAATGTGATTTCAAGCCTTAGCTGCCTCTAACTAGGTAGAATGACATGTTTAGAGGAAGAATGAGGTAATTTGATTAAAAATATAGAAAATAGGCATACAAGTAGTGATATAGGCCTTATTCGGGCCATTTTGAATGAAATTGCGTCCAAAAACCATTCAAATGCTCTTTTAATGTGATTTCAAGCCTTATATGCCTCTAAATAGGTAAGAATGACATGTTTAAGGAAGAATGAGGTAATTTGATTAAAAATAGAAAAAAGGCATACAAGTAGTGATATAGGCCTTATTCGGGCCATTTTGAATGAAATTGCGTCCAAAAACCATTCAAATGGTCTTTTAATGTGATTTCAAGTCTTATATGCCTCTAAATAGGTAAGAATGACATGTTAAGAGGAAGAATGAGGTAATTTGATTAAAAATATAGAAAATAGGCATACAAGTAGTGATATAGGCCTTATTCGGGCCATTTTGAATGAAATTGCGTCCAAAAACCATTCAAATGCTCTTTTAATGATTTCAAGCCTTATGCCTCTAACTAGGAATGACATGTTAAGAGGAAGAATGAGGTAATTTGATTAAAAATATAGAAAATAGGCATACAAGTAGTGATATAGGCCTTATTCGGGCCATTTTGAATGAAATTGCGTCCAAAAACCATTCAAATGGTCTTTTAATGTGATTTCAAGCCTTATATGCCTCTAATAGGTAAGAATGACATGTTAAGAGGAAGAATGAGGTAATTTTTAAAAATATAGAAATAGGCATACAAGTAGTGATATAGGCCTTATTCGGGCCATTTTGAATGAAATTGCGTCCAAAAACCATTCAAATGGTCTTTTAATGTTATTTCAAGCCTTATATGCCTCTAAATAGGTAAGAATGACATGTTAAGAGGAAGAATGAGGTAATTTGATTAAAATATAGAAAATAGGCATACAAGTAGTGATATAGGCCTTATTCGGGCCATTTTGAATGAAATTGCGTCCAAAAACCATTCAAATGGTCTTTTAATGTTATTTCAAGCCTTATATGCCTCTAAATAGGTAAGAATGACATGTTAAAGGAAGAATGAGGTAATTTGATTAAAAATATAGAAAATAGGCATACAAGTAGTGATATAGGCCTTATTCGGGCCATTTTGAATGAAATTGCGTCCAAAAACCATTCAAATGCTCTTTTAATGTGATTTCAAGCCTTATGCCTCTAACTAGGTACGAATGACATGTTAGAATGAGGTAATTTGATTAAAAATATAGAAAATAGGCATACAAGTAGTGATATAGGCCTTATTCGGGCCAATGAAATTGCGTCCAAAAACCATTCAAATGCTCTTTTAATTTGATTTCTTAGTGCCTCTAACTAGGTAAGAATGACATGTTAAGAGGAAGAATGAGGTAATTTGATTAAAAATATAGAAAATAGGCATACAAGTAGTGATATAGGCCTTATTCGGGCCATTTTGAATGAAATTGCGTCCAAAAACCATTCAAATGCTCTTTTAATGTTATTTTCAAGCCTTATATGCCTCTAAATAGGTAAGAATGACATGTTAAGAGGAAGAATGAGGTAATTTGATTAAAAATATAGAAAATAGGCATACAAGTAGTGATATAGGCCTTATTCGGGCCATTTTGAATGAAATTGCGTCCAAAAAACCATTCAAATGGTCTTTTAATGTTATTTCAAGTCTTATATGCCTCTAAATAGGTAAGAATGACATGTTAAGAGGAAGAATGAGGTAATTTGATTAAAAATATAGAAAATAGGCATACAAGTAGTGATATAAGCCTTATTCGGGCCATTTTGAATGAAATTGCGTCCAAAAACCATTCAAATGCTCTTTTAATATTTCAAGCCTTAACTAGGTAGAATGACATTTAAGAGGAAGAATGAGGTAATTTGATTAAAAATATAGAAAATAGGCATACAAGTAGTGATATAGGCCTTATTCGGGCCATTTTTAATGAAATTGCGTCCAAAAACCATTCAAATGGTCTTTTAATGTATTTCAAGCCTTATATGCCTCTAAATAGGTAAGAATGACATGTTAAGAGGAAGAATGAGTAATTTGATTAAAAATATAGAAAATAGGCATACAAGTAGTGATATAGGCCTTATTCGGGCCATTTTGAATGAAATTGCGTCCAAAAACCATTCAAATGTCTTTTAATTATTTCAAGTCTTATATGCCTCTAAATAGGTAAGAATGACATGTTAAAAAGGAAGAATGAGGTAATTTGATTAAAAATATAGAAAATAGGCATACAAGTAGTGATATAGGCCCTTATTCGGGCCATTTTGAATGAAATTGCGTCCAAAAACCATTCAAATGTGATTTCAAGCCTTAGGCCTCTAATAGGTAGAATGACATGTTAAGAGGAAGAATGAGGTAATTTGATTAAAAATATAGAAAATAGGCATACAAGTAGTGATATTATTCGGGCCATTTTGAATGAAATTGCGTCCAAAAACCATTCAAATGCTCTTTTAATGGATTTCAAGCCTTAGCCTCTAACTAGGTAGAATGACATGTTAAGAGGAAGAATGAGGTAATTTGATTAAAAATAGAAAATAGGCATACAAGTAGTGATATAGGCCTTATTCGGGCCATTTTGAATGAAATTGCGTCCAAAAACCATTCAAATGGTCTTTTAATGTATTTCAAGTCTTATATGCCTCTAAATAGGTAAGAATGACATGTTAAAGGAAGAATGAGGTAATTTGATTAAAAATATAGAAAATAGGCATACAAGTAGTGATATAGGCCTTATTCGGGCCATTTTGAATGAAATTGCGTCCAAAAACCATTCAAATGCTCTTTTAATTGATTTCAAGCTTATGCCTCTAATAGGTAAAAATGACATGTTAAGAGAAGAATGAGGTAATTTGATTAAAAATATAGAAAATAGGCATACAAGTAGTGATATAGGCCTTATTCGGGCCATTTTGAATGAAATTGCGTCCAAAAACCATTCAAATGCTCTTTTAATGTGATTTCAAGCCTTATGCCTCTAACTAGGTAGAATGACATGTTAAGAGAAGAATGAGGTAATTTGATTAAAAATATAGAAAATAGGCATACAAGTAGTGATATAGGCCTTATTCGGGCCATTTTTAATGAAATTGCGTCCAAAAACCATTCAAATGGTCTTTTAATGTTATTTCAAGTCTTATATGCCTCTAAATAGGTAAGAATGACATGTTAAGAGGAAGAATGAGGTAATTTGATTAAAAATATAGAAAATAGGCATACAAGTAGTGATATAGGCCTTATTCGGGCCATTTTATGAAATTGCGTCCAAAAACCATTCAAATGGTCTTTTAATGTTATTTCAAGTCTTATATGCCTCTAAATAGGTAAATGACATGTTAAAAGGAAGAATGAGGTAATTTGATTAAAAATATAGAAAATAGGCATACAAGTATATAAGCCTTATTCGGGCCATTTTGAATGAAATTGCGTCCAAAAACCATTCAAATGCTCTTTTAATGATTTCAAGCCTTATGCCTCTAAATAGGTAAGAATGACATGTTAAGAAAGAATGAGGTAATTTGATTAAAAATATAGAAAATAGGCATACAAGTAGTGATATAGGCCTTATTCGGGCCATTTTAATGAAATTGCGTCCAAAAACCATTCAAATGGTCTTTTAATGTTATTCAAGTCTTATATGCCTCTAAATAGGTAAGAATGACATGTTAAGAGGAAGAATGAGGTAATTTGATTAAAAATATAGAAAATAGGCATACAAGTAGTGATATAGGCCTTATTCGGGCCATTTTGAATGAAATTGCGTCCAAAAACCATTCAAATGGTCTTTTAATGTGATTTCAAGCCTTATATGCCTCTAAATAGGTAAGAATGACATGTTAAAAGAAGAATGAGGTAATTTGATTAAAAATATAGAAAATAGGCATACAAGTAGTGATATAGGCCTTATTCGGGCCATTTTGAATGAAATTGCGTCCAAAAACCATTCAAATGCTCTTTTAATGTGATTTCAAGCCTTAGTGCCTCTAACTAGGTAAGAATGACATGTTAAGAGGAAGAATGAGGTAATTTGATTAAAAATATAGAAAATAGGCATACAAGTAGTGATATAGGCCTTATTCGGGCCATTTTGAATGAAATTGCGTCCAAAAACCATTCAAATGGTCTTTTTAATGTTATTTCAAGTCTTATATGCCTCTAAATAGGTAAGAATGACATGTTAAGAGGAAGAATGAGGTAATTTGATTAAAAATATAGAAAATAGGCATACAAGTAGTGATATAGGCCTTATTCGGGCCATTTGAATGAAATTGCGTCCAAAAACCATTCAAATGTCTTTTAATGTTATTTCAAGTCTTATATGCCTCTAAATAGGTAAGAATGACATGTTAAAAGGAAGAATGAGGTAATTTGATTAAAAATATAGAAAATAGGCATACAAGTAGTGATATAGGCCTTATTCGGGCCATTTTGAATGAAATTGCGTCCAAAAACCATTCAAATGGTCTTTTAATGTGATTTCAAGCCTTATATGCCTCTAACTAGGTAGAATGACATGTTAAGAGGAAGAATGAGGTTGATTAAAAATATAGAAAATAGGCATACAAGTAGTGATATAGGCCTTATTCGGGCCATTTTTTAATGAAATTGCGTCCAAAAAACCATTCAAATGGTCTTTTAATGTATTTCAAGTCTTATGCCTCTAAATAGGTAAGAATGACATGTTAAGAGGAAGAATGAGGTAATTTGATTAAAAATATAGAAAATAGGCATACAAGTAGTGATATAGGCCTATTCGGGCCATTTTGAATGAAATTGCGTCCAAAAACCATTCAAATGTCTTTTAATGTATTTCAAGCCTTATGCCTCTAACTAGGTAAGAATGACATGTTAAAGGAAAGAATGAGGTAATTTGATTAAAAATATAGAAAATAGGCATACAAGTAGTGATATAGGCCTTATTCGGGCCATTTTGAATGAAATTGCGTCCAAAAACCATTCAAATGTCTTTTAATGGATTTCAAGCCTTATGCCTCTAATAGGAATGACATGTTAAGAGGAAGAATGAGGTAATTTGATTAAAAATATAGAAAATAGGCATACAAGTAGTGATATAGGCCTTATTCGGGCCATTTTGAATGAAATTGCGTCCAAAAACCATTCAAATGCTCTTTTAATGATTTCAAGCCTTAATGCCTCTAAATAGGTAATGACATGTTAAGAGGAAGAATGAGGTAATTTGATTAAAAATATAGAAAATAGGCATACAAGTAGTGATATAGGCCTTATTCGGGCCATTTTGAATGAAATTGCGTCCAAAAAACATTCAAATGTCTTTTAATGTGATTTCAAGCCTTATATGCCTCTAAATAGGTAAGAATGACATTTAAGAGGAAGAATGAGGTAATTTGATTAAAAATATAGAAAATAGGCATACAAGTAGTGATATAGGCCTTATTCGGGCCATTTTGAATGAAATTGCGTCCAAAAACCATTCAAATGGTCTTTTAATTTTTCAAGTCTTATATGCCTCTAAATAGGTAAGAATGACATGTTAAGAGGAAGAATGAGGTAATTTGATTAAAAATATAGAAAATAGGCATACAAGTAGTGATATAGGCCTTATTCGGGCCATTTTGAATGAAATTGCGTCCAAAAACCATTCAAATGCTCTTTTAATGTGATTTCAAGCCTTATGCCTCTAACTAGGTAGAATGACATGTTAAGAGGAAGAATGAGGTAATTTGATTAAAAATATAGAAATAGGCATACAAGTAGTGATATAGGCCTTATTCGGGCCATTTTATGAAATTGCGTCCAAAAACCATTCAAATGTCTTTTAATGTGATTTCAAGTGCCTCTAAATAGGTAAGAATGACATGTTAAGAGGAAGAATGAGGTAATTTGATTAAAAATATAGAAAATAGGCATACAAGTAGTGATATAGGCCTTATTCGGGCCATTTTGAATGAAATTGCGTCCAAAAACCATTCAAATGGTCTTTTAATGTTATTTCAAGTCTTATATGCCTCTAAATAGGTAAGAATGACATGTTAAGAGGAAAATGAGGTAATTTGATTAAAAATATAGAAAATAGGCATACAAGTAGTGATATAGGCCTTATTCGGGCCATTTGAATGAAATTGCGTCCAAAAACCATTCAAATGCTCTTTTAATGTGATTTCAAGCCTTAGTGCCTCTAACTAGGTAAGAATGACATGTTAAGAGGAAGAATGAGGTAATTTGATTAAAATATAGAAAATAGGCATACAAGTAGTGATATAGGCCTTATTCGGGCCATTTTTAATGAAATTGCGTCCAAAAACCATTCAAATGGTCTTTTAATTGATTTCAAGCCTTATATGCCTCTAAATAGGTAAGAATGACATGTTAAGAGGAAGAATGAGGTAATTTGATTAAAAATATAGAAAATAGGCATACAAGTAGTGATATAGGCCTTATTCGGGCCATTTTGAATGAAATTGCGTCCAAAAACCATTCAAATGCTCTTTTAATGTGATTTCAAGCCTTATATGCCTCTAAATAGGTAAGAATGACATGTTAAGAGGAAGAATGAGGTAATTTGATTAAAAATATAGAAAATAGGCATACAAGTAGTGATATAGGCCTTATTCGGGCCATTTTTTAATGAAATTGTCCAAAAACCATTCAAATGTCTTTTAATGTTATTTCAAGTCTTATATGCCTCTAAATAGGTAAGAATGACATGTTAAGAGGAAGAATGAGGTAATTTGATTAAAAATATAGAAAATAGGCATACAAGTAGTGATATAGGCCTTATTCGGGCCATTTTGAATGAAATTGCGTCCAAAAACCATTCAAATGGTCTTTTAATGTTATTTCAAGCCTTATATGCCTCTAAATAGGTAATAATGACATGTTAAGAGGAAGAATGAGGTAATTTGATTAAAAATATAGAAATAGGCATACAAGTAGTGATATAGGCCTTATTCGGGCCATTTTGAATGAAATTGCGTCCAAAAACCATTCAAATGTCTTTTAATGGATTTCAAGCCTTATGCCTCTAATAGGTAAGAATGACATGTTAAGAGGAAGAATGAGGTAATTTGATTAAAAATATAGAAAATAGGCATACAAGTAGTGATATAGGCCTTATTCGGGCCATTTTGAATGAAATTGCGTCCAAAAACCATTCAAATGTCTTTTAATGTGATTTCAAGCCTTAATGCCTCTAATAGGTGAATGACATGTTAAGAGGAAGAATGAGTAATTTGATTAAAAATAGAAAATAGGCATACAAGTAGTGATATAGGCCTTATTCGGGCCATTTTAATGAAATTGCGTCCAAAAACCATTCAAATGGTCTTTTAATTTATTTCAAGTCTTATATGCCTCTAAATAGGTAAGAATGACATGTTAATGAGGTAATTTGATTAAAAATATAGAAAATAGGCATACAAGTAGTGATATAAGCCTTATTCGGGCCATTTTGAATGAAATTGCGTCCAAAAATCATTCAAATGCTCTTTTAATGCGATTTCAAGCCTTAGGTGCCTCTAACTAGGTAGAATGACATGTTAAGAGGAAGAATGAGGTAATTTGATTAAAAATATAGAAAATAGGCATACAAGTAGTGATATAGGCCTTATTCGGGCCATTTTGAATGAAATTGCGTCCAAAAACCATTCAAATGGTCTTTTAATGTGATTTCAAGCCTTATATGCCTCTAAATAGGTAAGAATGACATGTTAAGAGGAAGAATGAGGTAATTTGATTAAAAATATAGAAAATAGGCATACAAGTAGTGATATAGGCCTTATTCGGGCCATTTTGAATGAAATTGCGTCCAAAAACCATTCAAATGGTCTTTTAATGTTATTTCAAGTCTTATATGCCTCTAAATAGGTAAGAATGACATGTTAAGAGGAAGAATGAGGTAATTTGATTAAAAATATAGAAAATAGGCATACAAGTAGTGATATAGGCCTTATTCGGGCCATTTTGAATGAAATTGCGTCCAAAAACCATTCAAATGCTCTTTAATGTATTTCAAGCCTTATGCCTCTAACTAGGTAAGAATGACATGTTAAAAGGAAGAATGAGGTAATTTGATTAAAAATATAGAAAATAGGCATACAAGTAGTGATATAAGCCTTATTCGGGCCATTTTGAATGAAATTGCGTCCAAAAACCATTCAAATGCTCTTTTAATGGATTTCAAGCCTTAGTGCCTCTAACTAGGTAGAATGACATGTTAAGAGGAAGAATGAGGTAATTTGATTAAAAATAGAAAATAGGCATACAAGTAGTGATATAGGCCTTATTCGGGCCATTTTTAATGAAATTGTCCAAAAACCATTCAAATGGTCTTTTAATGTTATTTCAAGCCTTATATGCCTCTAAATAGGTAAGAATGACATGTTAAAGGAAGAATGAGGTAATTTGATTAAAAATATAGAAAATAGGCATACAAGTAGTGATATAGGCCTTATTCGGGCCATTTTGAATGAAATTGCGTCCAAAAACCATTCAAATGTCTTTTAATTTGATTTTAAGCCTTAGCTGCCTCTAACTAGGTAATAATGACATGTTAAGAGGAAGAATGAGGTAATTTGATTAAAAATATAGAAAATAGGCATACAAGTAGTGATATAGGCCTTATTCGGGCCATTTTGAATGAAATTGCGTCCAAAAACCATTCAAATGCTCTTTTAATGGATTTCAAGCCTTAGTGCCTCTAACTAGGTACGAATGACATGTTAAGAGGAAGAATGAGGTAATTTGATTAAAAATATAGAAAATAGGCATACAAGTAGTGATATAGGCCTTATTCGGGCCATTTTGAATGAAATTGCGTCCAAAAACCATTCAAATGTCTTTTAATTTATTTCAAGTCTTATATGCCTCTAAATAGGTAAGAATGACATGTTAAGAGGAAGAATGAGGTAATTTGATTAAAAATATAGAAAATAGGCATACAAGTAGTGATATAGGCCTTATTCGGGCCATTTTGAATGAAATTGCGTCCAAAAACCATTCAAATGTCTTTTAATGGATTTCAAGTCTTATATGCCTCTAAATAGGTAAGAATGACATGTTAAGAGGAAGAATGATAATTTGATTAAAAATATAGAAAATAGGCATACAAGTAGTGATATAGGCCTTATTCGGGCCATTTTGAATGAAATTGCGTCCAAAAACCATTCAAATGCTCTTTTAATGTGATTTCAAGCCTTATATGCCTCTAATAGGTAGAATGACATGTTAAGAGGAAGAATGAGGTAATTTGATTAAAAATATAGAAAATAGGCATACAAGTAGTGATATAGGCCTTATTCGGGCCATTTTGAATGAAATTGCGTCCAAAAACCATTCAAATGTCTTTTAATGTTATTTCAAGTCTTATATGCCTCTAAATAGGTAAATGACATGTTAAAAGGAAGAATGAGGTAATTTGATTAAAAATATAGAAAATAGGCATACAAGTAGTGATATAGGCCTTATTCGGGCCATTTTGAATGAAATTGCGTCCAAAAACCATTCAAATGGTCTTTTAATGTGATTTTCAAGCCTTAGTGCCTCTAACTAGGTAAGAATGACATGTTAAGAGGAAAGAATGAGGTAATTTGATTAAAAATATAGAAAATAGGCATACAAGTAGTGATATAGGCCTTATTCGGGCCATTTTAATGAAATTGCGTCCAAAAACCATTCAAATGGTCTTTTAATGTGATTTCAAGTCTTATATGCCTCTAAATAGGTAAAATGACATGTTAAGAGGAAGAATGAGGTAATTTGATTAAAAATATAGAAAATAGGCATACAAGTAGTGATATAGGCCTTATTCGGCCATTTTGAATGAAATTGCGTCCAAAAAAAAATTTCAAGCCTTATGCCTCTAATAGGTAAGAATGACATGTTAAGAGGAAGAATGAGGTAATTTGATTAAAAATAGAAAATAGGCATACAAGTGATATAGGCCTTATTCGGGCCATTTTGAATGAAATTGCGTCCAAAAACCATTCAAATGCTCTTTTAATGGATTTCAAGCCTTATGCCTCTAACTAGGTAAGAATGACATGTTAAGAGGAAGAATGAGGTAATTTGATTAAAAATATAGAAAATAGGCATACAAGTAGTGATATAGGCCTTATTCGGGCCATTTTGAATGAAATTGCGTCCAAAAACCATTCAAATGCTTTTAATGATTTCAAGCCTTATGCCTCTAAATAGGTAAGAATGACATGTTAAGAGGAAGAATGAGGTAATTTGATTAAAAATATAGAAAATAGGCATACAAGTAGTGATATAGGCCTTATTCGGGCCATTTTGAATGAAATTGCGTCCAAAAAACCATTCAAATGCTCTTTTAATGTGATTTCAAGCCTTAGCTGCCTCTAACTAGGTAAAATGACATGTTAAGAGGAAGAATGAGGTAATTTGATTAAAAATATAGAAAATAGGCATACAAGTAGTGATATAGGCCTTATTCGGGCCATTTTGAATGAAATTGCGTCCAAAACAATTCAAATGGTCTTTTTTAATGTGATTTCAAGCCTTAGCTGCCTCTAACTAGGTAAGAATGACATGTTAAGAGGAAGAATGAGGTAATTTGATTAAAAATATAGAAAATAGGCATACAAGTAGTGATATAGGCCTTATTCGGGCCATTTTGAATGAAATTGCGTCCAAAAACCATTCAATGCTCTTTTAATGTGATTTCAAGCTTATTGCCTCTAAATAGGTAAGAATGACATGTTAAGAGGAAGAATGAGGTAATTTGATTAAAAATATAGAAAATAGGCATACAAGTAGTGATATAGGCCTTATTCGGGCCATTTTGAATGAAATTGCGTCCAAAAACCATTCAAATGCTCTTTTAATGTGATTTCAAGCCTTAGCTGCCTCTAACTAGGTAAGAATGACATGTTAAGAGGAAGAATGAGGTAATTTGATTAAAAATATAGAAAATAGGCATACAAGTAGTGATATAGGCCTTATTCGGGCCATTTTGAATGAAATTGCGTCAAAAACCATTCAAATGCTCTTTTAATGTGATTTCAAGCCTTAGCTGCCTCTAAATAGGTAAGAATGACATGTTAAGAGGAAGAATGAGGTAATTTGATTAAAAATATAGAAAATAGGCATACAAGTAGTGATATAGGCCTTATTCGGGCCATTTTGAATGAAATTGCGTCCAAAAACCATTCAAATGGTCTTTTTAATGTGATTTAAAGCCTTAGCTGCCTCTAACTAGGTAAGAATGACATGTTAAGAGGAAGAATGAGGTAATTTGATTAAAAATATAGAAAATAGGCATACAAGTAGTGATATAGGCCTTATTCGGGCCATTTTGAATGAAATTGCGTCCAAAAACCATTCAAATGCTCTTTTAATGTGATTTAAAGCCTTAGCTGCCTCTAACTAGGTAATAATGACATGTTAAGAGGAAGAATGAGGTAATTTGATTAAAAATATAGAAAATAGGCATACAAGTAGTGATATAGGCCTTATTCGGCCATTTTGAATGAAATTGCGTCCAAAAACCATTCAAATGCTCTTTTAATGTGATTTCAAGCCTTAGCTGCCTCTAACTAGGTAAGAATGACATGTTAAGAGGAAGAATGAGGTAATTTGATTAAAAATATAGAAAATAGGCATACAAGTAGTGATATAGGCCTTATTCGGGCCATTTTGAATGAAATTGCGTCCAAAAACCATTCAAATGCTCTTTTAATGTGATTTCAAGCCTTAGATGCCTCTAACTAGGTAAGAATGACATGTTAAGAGGAAGAATGAGGTAATTTGATTAAAAATATAGAAAATAGGCATACAAGTAGTGATATAGGCCTTATTCGGGCCATTTTGAATGAAATTGCGTCCAAAAACCATTCAAATGCTTTTAATGTGATTTCAAGCCTTATATGCCTCTAAATAGGTAAGAATGACATGTTAAGAGGAAGAATGAGGTAATTTGATTAAAAATATAGAAAATAGGCATACAAGTAGTGATATAGGCCTTATTCGGGCCATTTTGAATGAAATTGCGTCCAAAACCATTCAAATGCTCTTTAATGTGATTTCAAGCCTTATGCCTCTAACTAGGTAAGAATGACATGTTAAGAGGAAGAATGAGGTAATTTGATTAAAAATATAGAAAATAGGCATACAAGTAGTGATATAGGCCTTATTCGGGCCATTTTGAATGAAATTGCGTCCAAAAACCATTCAAATGCTCTTTTTAATGTGATTTCAAGCCTTAGCTGCCTCTAACTAGGTAAGAATGACATGTTAAGAGGAAGAATGAGGTAATTTGATTAAAAATATAGAAAATAGGCATACAAGTAGTGATATAGGCCTTATTCGGGCCATTTTGAATGAAATTGCGTCCAAAAACCATTCAAATGCTCTTTTTAATGTGATTTCAAGCCTTAGTGCCTCTAACTAGGTAAGAATGACATGTTAAGAGGAAGAATGAGGTAATTTGATTAAAAATATAGAAAATAGGCATACAAGTAGTGATATAGGCCTTATTCGGGCCATTTTGAATGAAATTGCGTCCAAAAACCATTCAAATGCTCTTTTAATGTGATTTCAAGCCTTATTGCCTCTAACTAGGTAAGAATGACATGTTAAGAGGAAGAATGAGGTAATTTGATTAAAAATATAGAAAATAGGCATACAAGTAGTGATATAGGCCTTATTCGGGCCATTTTGAATGAAATTGCGTCCAAAAACCATTCAAATGCTCTTTTAATGTGATTTCAAGCCTTAGCTGCCTCTAACTAGGTAAATGACATGTTAAGAGGAAGAATGAGGTAATTTGATTAAAAATATAGAAAATAGGCATACAAGTAGTGATATAGGCCTTATTCGGGCCATTTTGAATGAAATTGCGTCCAAAAACCATTCAAATGCTCTTTTAATGTGATTTCAAGCCTTAGCTGCCTCTAACTAGGTAAAATGACATGTTAAGAGGAAGAATGAGGTAATTTGATTAAAAATATAGAAAATAGGCATACAAGTAGTGATATAGGCCTTATTCGGGCCATTTTGAATGAAATTGCGTCCAAAAACCATTCAAATGCTCTTTTAATGTGATTTCAAGCCTTATATGCCTCTAAATAGGTAAGAATGACATGTTAAGAGGAAGAATGAGGTAATTTGATTAAAAATATAGAAAATAGGCATACAAGTAGTGATATAGGCCTTATTCGGGCCATTTTGAATGAAATTGCGTCCAAAAACCATTCAAATGCTCTTTTAATGTGATTTCAAGCCTTATTGCCTCTAAATAGGTAAGAATGACATGTTAAGAGGAAGAATGAGGTAATTTGATTAAAAATATAGAAAATAGGCATACAAGTAGTGATATAGGCCTTATTCGGGCCATTTTGAATGAAATTGCGTCCAAAAACCATTCAAATGCTCTTTTAATGTGATTTCAAGCCTTAGCTGCCTCTAACTAGGTAAGAATGACATGTTAAGAGGAAGAATGAGGTAATTTGATTAAAAATATAGAAAATAGGCATACAAGTAGTGATATAGGCCTTATTCGGGCCATTTTGAATGAAATTGCGTCCAAAACCATTCAAATGCTCTTTTAATGTGATTTCAAGCCTTATTGCCTCTAAATAGGTAAGAATGACATGTTAAGAGGAAGAATGAGGTAATTTGATTAAAAATATAGAAAATAGGCATACAAGTAGTGATATAGGCCTTATTCGGGCCATTTTGAATGAAATTGCGTCCAAAAACCATTCAAATGCTTTTAATGTGATTTCAAGCCTTATATGCCTCTAACTAGGTAAATGACATGTTAATGAGGTAATTTGATTAAAATATAGAAAATAGGCATACAAGTAGTGATATAGGCCTTATTCGGCCATTTTGAATGAAATTGCGTCCAAAAACCATTCAAATGCTCTTTTAATGTGATTTCAAGCCTTAGCTGCCTCTAACTAGGTAAGAATGACATGTTAAGAGGAAGAATGAGGTAATTTGATTAAAAATATAGAAAATAGGCATACAAGTAGTGATATAGGCCTTATTCGGGCCATTTTGAATGAAATTGCGTCCAAAAACCATTCAAATGCTCTTTTAATGTGATTTCAAGCCTTAGCTGCCTCTAACTAGGTAAGAATGACATGTTAAGAGGAAGAATGAGGTAATTTGATTAAAAATATAGAAAATAGGCATACAAGTAGTGATATAGGCCTTATTCGGGCCATTTTGAATGAAATTGCGTCCAAAAACCATTCAAATGCTCTTTTAATGTGATTTCAAGCCTTATTGCCTCTAACTAGGTAAGAATGACATGTTAAGAGGAAGAATGAGGTAATTTGATTAAAAATATAGAAATAGGCATACAAGTAGTGATATAGGCCTTATTCGGGCCATTTTGAATGAAATTGCGTCCAAAAACCATTCAAATGCTCTTTTAATGTGATTTCAAGCCTTAGCTGCCTCTAACTAGGTAATAATGACATGTTAAGAGGAAGAATGAGGTAATTTGATTAAAAATATAGAAAATAGGCATACAAGTAGTGATATAGGCCTTATTCGGGCCATTTTGAATGAAATTGCGTCCAAAAACCATTCAAATGCTCTTTTAATGTGATTTCAAGCCTTAGCTGCCTCTAACTAGGTAAGAATGACATGTTAAGGAAGAATGAGGTAATTTGATTAAAAATATAGAAAATAGGCATACAAGTAGTGATATAGGCCTTATTCGGCCATTTTGAATGAAATTGCGTCCAAAAACCATTCAAATGCTCTTTTAATGTGATTTCAAGCCTTATATGCCTCTAAATAGGTAAGAATGACATGTTAAGAGGAAGAATGAGGTAATTTGATTAAAAATATAGAAAATAGGCATACAAGTAGTGATATAGGCCTTATTCGGGCCATTTTGATGAAATTGCGTCCAAAAACCATTCAAAATGCTCTTTTAATGTGATTTCAAGCCTTATTGCCTCTAAATAGGTAAGAATGACATGTTAAGAGGAAGAATGAGGTAATTTGATTAAAAATATAGAAAATAGGCATACAAGTAGTGATATAGGCCTTATTCGGGCCATTTTGAATGAAATTGCGTCCAAAAACCATTCAAATGCTCTTTTAATGATTTCAAGCCTTAGCTGCCTCTAACTAGGTAAGAATGACATGTTAAGAGGAAGAATGAGGTAATTTGATTAAAAATATAGAAAATAGGCATACAAGTAGTGATATAGGCCTTATTCGGGCCATTTTGAATGAAATTGCGTCCAAAAACCATTCAAATGCTCTTTTAATGTGATTTCAAGCCTTAGCTGCCTCTAACTAGGTAAGAATGACATGTTAAGAGGAAGAATGAGGTAATTTGATTAAAAATAGAAAATAGGCATACAAGTAGTGATATAGGCCTTATTCGGGCCATTTTGAATGAAATTGCGTCCAAAAACCATTCAAATGCTCTTTTAATGTGATTTCAAGCCTTAATGCCTCTAATAGGTAAGAATGACATGTTAAGAGGAAGAATGAGGTAATTTGATTAAAAATATAGAAAATAGGCATACAAGTAGTGATATAGGCCTTATTCGGGCCATTTTGAATGAAATTGCGTCCAAAAACCATTCAAATGCTCTTTTAATGTGATTTCAAGCCTTAGCTGCCTCTAACTAGGTAAGAATGACATGTTAAGAGGAAGAATGAGGTAATTTGATTAAAAATATAGAAAATAGGCATACAAGTAGTGATATAGGCCTTATTCGGGCCATTTTGAATGAAATTGCGTCCAAAAACCATTCAAATGCTCTTTTAATGTGATTTCAAGCCTTATGCCTCTAAATAGGTAAGAATGACATGTTAAGAGGAAGAATGAGGTAATTTGATTAAAAAATAGAAATAGGCATACAAGTAGTGATATAGGCCTTATTCGGGCCATTTTGATGAAATTGCGTCCAAAAACCATTCAAATGCTCTTTTAATGTGATTTCAAGCCTTATATGCCTCTAAATAGGTAATAATGACATGTTAAGAGGAAAATGAGGTAATTTGATTAAAAATATAGAAAATAGGCATACAAGTAGTGATATAGGCCTTATTCGGGCCATTTTGAATGAAATTGCGTCCAAAAACCATTCAAATGCTCTTTTAATGTGATTTCAAGCCTTATGCCTCTAACTAGGTAAGAATGACATGTTAAGAGGAAGAATGAGGTAATTTGATTAAAAATATAGAAAATAGGCATACAAGTAGTGATATAGGCCTTATTCGGGCCATTTTGAATGAAATTGCGTCCAAAAACCATTCAAATGGTCTTTTAATGTGATTTCAAGCCTTATATGCCTCTAAATAGGTAAGAATGACATGTTAAAGGAAGAATGAGGTAATTTGATTAAATATAGAAAATAGGCATACAAGTAGTGATATAGGCCTTATTTCGGGCCATTTTGAATGAAATTGCGTCCAAAAACCATTCAAATGCTCTTTTAATGTGATTTCAAGCCTTAGCTGCCTCTAACTAGGTAAGAATGACATGTTAAGAGGAAGAATGAGGTAATTTGATTAAAAATATAGAAAATAGGCATACAAGTAGTGATATAGGCCTTATTCGGGCCATTTTGAATGAAATTGCGTCCAAAAACCATTCAAATGCTCTTTTAATGTGATTTCAAGCCTTAGCTGCCTCTAACTAGGTAATGACATGTTAAGAGGAAGAATGAGGTAATTTGATTAAAAATATAGAAAATAGGCATACAAGTAGTGATATAGGCCTTATTCGGGCCATTTTGAATGAAATTGCGTCCAAAAACCATTCAAATGCTCTTTTAATGTTTTTCAAGCCTTAGCTGCCTCTAACTAGGTAAGAATGACATGTTAAGAGGAAGAATGAGGTAATTTGATTAAAAATATAGAAAAGGCATACAAGTAGTGATATAGGCCTTATTCGGGCCATTTTGAATGAAATTGCGTCCAAAAACCATTCAAATGCTCTTTTAATGTGATTTCAAGCCTTATATGCCTCTAAATAGGTAATGACATGTTAAGAGGAAGAATGAGGTAATTTGATTAAAAATATAGAAAAGGCATACAAGTAGTGATATAGGCCTTATTCGGGCCATTTTGAATGAAATTGCGTCCAAAAACCATTCAAATGCTCTTTTTAATGTGATTTCAAGCCTTAGATGCCTCTAAATAGGTAAGAATGACATGTTAAGAGGAAGAATGAGGTAATTTGATTAAAAATATAGAAAATAGGCATACAAGTAGTGATATAGGCCTTATTCGGGCCATTTTGAATGAAATTGCGTCCAAAAACATTCAAATGCTCTTTTAATGTGATTTCAAGCCTTAGCTGCCTCTAACTAGGTAAGAATGACATGTTAAGAGGAAGAATGAGGTAATTTGATTAAAAATATAGAAAATAGGCATACAAGTAGTGATATAGGCCTTATTCGGGCCATTTTTAATGAAATTGCGTCCAAAAACCATTCAAATGGTCTTTTAATGTGATTTCAAGCGCCTCTAAATAGGTAAGAATGACATGTTAAGAGGAAGAATGAGGTAATTTGATTAAAAATATAGAAAATAGGCATAAAGTAGTGATATAGGCCTTATTCGGGCCATTTTGAATGAAATTGCGTCCAAAAACCATTCAAATGCTCTTTTAATGTTTTTCAAGCTTATGCCTCTAAATAGGTAAGAATGACATGTTAAGAGGAAGAATGAGGTAATTTGATTAAAAATATAGAAAATAGGCATACAAGTAGTGATATAGGCCTTATTCGGGCCATTTTGAATGAAATTGCGTCCAAAAACCATTCAAATGCTCTTTTAATGTGATTTCAAGCCTTAGTGCCTCTAACTAGGTACGAATGACATGTTAAGAGGAAGAATGAGGTAATTTGATTAAAAATATAGAAAATAGGCATACAAGTAGTGATATAGGCCTTATTCGGGCCATTTTGAATGAAATTGCGTCCAAAAACCATTCAATGCTCTTTTAATGTGATTTCAAGCCTTATATGCCTCTAACTAGGTAATAATGACATGTTAAGAGGAAGAATGAGGTAATTTGATTAAAAATATAGAAAATAGGCATACAAGTAGTGATATAGGCCTTATTCGGGCCATTTTGAATGAAATTGCGTCCAAAAACCATTCAAATGCTCTTTTAATGTGATTTCAAGCCTTAGCTGCCTCTAACTAGGTAAGAATGACATGTTAAGAGGAAGAATGAGGTAATTTGATTAAAAATATAGAAAATAGGCATACAAGTAGTGATATAGGCCTTATTCGGGCCATTTTGAATGAAATTGCGTCCAAAAACCATTCAAATGCTCTTTTAATGTGATTTCAAGCCTTATATGCCTCTAAATAGGTAAGAATGACATGTTAAGAGGAAGAATGAGGTAATTTGATTAAAAATATAGAAAATAGGCATACAAGTAGTGATATAGGCCTTATTCGGGCCATTTTGAATGAAATTGCGTCCAAAAACCATTCAAATGCTCTTTTAATGTGATTTCAAGCTTATTGCCTCTAAATAGGTAAGAATGACATGTTAAGAGGAAGAATGAGGTAATTTGATTAAAAATATAGAAAATAGGCATACAAGTAGTGATATAGGCCTTATTCGGGCCATTTTGAATGAAATTGCGTCCAAAAACCATTCAAATGCTCTTTTAATGTTTTCAAGCCTTAGCTGCCTCTAACTAGGTAAGAATGACATGTTAAAGGAATGAGGTAATTTGATTAAAAATATAGAAAATAGGCATACAAGTAGTGATATAGGCCTTATTCGGGCCATTTTGAATGAAATTGCGTCCAAAAACCATTCAAATGCTCTTTTAATGTGATTTCAAAGCCTTAGCTGCCTCTAACTAGGTAAGAATGACATGTTAAGAGGAAGAATGAGGTAATTTGATTAAAAATATAGAAAATAGGCATACAAGTAGTGATATAGGCCTTATTCGGGCCATTTTGAATGAAATTGCGTCCAAAAACCATTCAAATGCTCTTTTAATGTGATTTCAAGCTTATTGCCTCTAACTAGGTAAGAATGACATGTTAAGAGGAAGAATGAGGTAATTTGATTAAAAATATAGAAAATAGGCATACAAGTAGTGATATAGGCCTTATTCGGGCCATTTTGAATGAAATTGCGTCCAAAAACCATTCAAATGCTCTTTTAATGTGATTTCAAGCCTTAGCCTCTAACTAGGTAAGAATGACATGTTAAGAGGAAGAATGAGGTAATTTTGATTAAAAATATAGAAAATAGGCATACAAGTAGTGATATAGGCCTTATTCGGGCCATTTTGAATGAAATTGCGTCCAAAAACCATTCAAATGCTCTTTTAATGTGATTTCAAGCCTTATATGCCTCTAAATAGGTAAGAATGACATGTTAAGAGGAAGAATGAGGTAATTTGATTAAAAATATAGAAAATAGGCATACAAGTAGTGATATAGGCCTTATTCGGGCCATTTTGAATGAAATTGCGTCCAAAAACCATTCAAATGGTCTTTTAATGTGATTTCAAGCTTATATGCCTCTAACTAGGTAATAATGACATGTTAAGAGGAAGAATGAGGTAATTTGATTAAAAATATAGAAAATAGGCATACAAGTAGTGATATAGGCCTTATTCGGGCCATTTTGAATGAAATTGCGTCCAAAAACCATTCAAATGCTCTTTTAATGTGATTTCAAGCCTTAGCTGCCTCTAACTAGGTAAGAATGACATGTTAAGAGGAAGAATGAGGTAATTTGATTAAAAATATAGAAAATAGGCATACAAGTAGTGATATAGGCCTTATTCGGGCCATTTTGAATGAAATTGCGTCCAAAAAACATTCAAATGCTCTTTTAATGTGATTTCAAGCCTTAGCTGCCTCTAACTAGGTAAGAATGACATGTTAAGAGGAAGAATGAGGTAATTTGATTAAAAATATAGAAAATAGGCATACAAGTAGTGATATAGGCCTTATTCGGGCCATTTTGAATGAAATTGCGTCCAAAAACCATTCAAATGCTCTTTTAATGTGATTTCAAGCCTTAGACCTCTAACTAGGTAAGAATGACATGTTAAGAGGAAGAATGAGGTAATTTGATTAAAAATATAGAAAATAGGCATACAAGTAGTGATATAGGCCTTATTCGGGCCATTTTGAATGAAATTGCGTCCAAAAACCATTCAAATGCTCTTTAATGTGATTTCAAGCCTTAGCTGCCTCTAACTAGGTAATAATGACATGTTAAGAGGAAGAATGAGGTAATTTGATTAAAAATAGAAAATAGGCATACAAGTAGTGATATAGGCCTTATTCGGGCCATTTTGAATGAAATTGCGTCCAAAAACCATTCAAATGCTCTTTTAATGTGATTTCAAGCCTTATGCCTCTAACTAGGTAAGAATGACATGTTAAGAGGAAGAATGAGGTAATTTGATTAAAAATATAGAAAATAGGCATACAAGTAGTGATATAGGCCTTATTCGGGCCATTTTGAATGAAATTGCGTCCAAAAACCATTCAAATGCTCTTTTAATGTGATTTCAAGCCTTATATGCCTCTAAATAGGTAAGAATGACATGTTAAGAGGAAGAATGAGGTAATTTGATTAAAAATATAGAAAATAGGCATACAAGTAGTGATATAGGCCTTATTCGGGCCATTTTGAATGAAATTGCGTCCAAAAACCATTCAAATGCTCTTTTAATGTGATTTCAAGCCTTAGTGCCTCTAAATAGGTAAGAATGACATGTTAAGAGGAAGAATGAGGTAATTTGATTAAAAATATAGAAAATAGGCATACAAGTAGTGATATAGGCCTTATTCGGGCCATTTTGAATGAAATTGCGTCCAAAAACCATTCAAATGCTCTTTTAATGTGATTTCAAGCTTAATGCCTCTAACTAGGTAAGAATGACATGTTAAGAGGAAGAATGAGGTAATTTGATTAAAAATATAGAAAATAGGCATACAAGTAGTGATATAGGCCTTATTCGGGCCATTTTGAATGAAATTGCGTCCAAAAACCATTCAAATGCTCTTTTAATGTGATTTCAAGCCTTAGCCTCTAACTAGGTAAATGACATGTTAAGAGGAAGAATGAGGTAATTTGATTAAAATATAGAAAATAGGCATACAAGTAGTGATATAGGCCTTATTCGGGCCATTTTGAATGAAATTGCGTCCAAAAACCATTCAAATGCTCTTTTAATGTGATTTTAAGCCTTAGCTGCCTCTAACTAGGTAAATGACATGTTAAGAGGAAGAATGAGGTAATTTGATTAAAAATATAGAAAATAGGCATACAAGTAGTGATATAGGCCTTATTCGGGCCATTTTGAATGAAATTGCGTCCAAAAACCATTCAAATGCTCTTTTAATGTGATTTCAAGCTTAATGCCTCTAATAGGTAAGAATGACATGTTAAGAGGAAGAATGAGGTAATTTGATTAAAAATATAGAAAATAGGCATACAAGTAGTGATATAGGCCTTATTCGGCCATTTTGAATGAAATTGCGTCCAAAAACCTTCAAATGCTCTTTTAATGTGATTTCAAGCCTTAGCTGCCTCTAACTAGGTAAGAATGACATGTTAAGAGGAAGAATGAGGTAATTTGATTAAAAATATAGAAAATAGGCATACAAGTAGTGATATAGGCCTTATTCGGGCCATTTTGAATGAAATTGCGTCCAAAAACCATTCAAATGCTCTTTTAATGTGATTTCAAGCCTTAGCTGCCTCTAACTAGGTAATAATGACATGTTAAGAGGAAGAATGAGGTAATTTGATTAAAAATATAGAAAATAGGCATACAAGTAGTGATATAGGCCTTATTCGGGCCATTTTGAATGAAATTGCGTCCAAAAACCATTCAAATGCTCTTTTAATGATTTTAAAGCCTTAGCTGCCTCTAACTAGGTAAGAATGACATGTTAAGAGGAAGAATGAGGTAATTTGATTAAAAATATAGAAAATAGGCATACAAGTAGTGATATAGGCCTTATTCGGGCCATTTTGAATGAAATTGCGTCCAAAAACCATTCAAATGCTCTTTTAATGTGATTTCAAGCTTAGATGCCTCTAAATAGGTAAGAATGACATGTTAAGAGGAAGAATGAGGTAATTTGATTAAAAATATAGAAAATAGGCATACAAGTAGTGATATAGGCCTTATTCGGGCCATTTTGAATGAAATTGCGTCCAAAAACCATTCAAATGCTTTTAATGTGATTTCAAGCCTTAATGCCTCTAAATAGGTAAGAATGACATGTTAAGAGGAAGAATGAGGTAATTTGATTAAAAATATAGAAAATAGGCATACAAGTAGTGATATAGGCCTTATTCGGGCCATTTTGAATGAAATTGCGTCCAAAAACCATTCAAATGCTCTTTTAATGTGATTTCAAGCCTTAGCTGCCTCTAACTAGGTAAGAATGACATGTTAAGAGGAAGAATGAGGTAATTTGATTAAAAATATAGAAAATAGGCATACAAGTAGTGATATAGGCCTTATTCGGGCCATTTTGAATGAAATTGCGTCCAAAAACCATTCAAATGCTCTTTTAATGTGATTTCAAGCCTTAGTGCTCTAAATAGGTAAGAATGACATGTTAAGAGGAAGAATGAGGTAATTTGATTAAAAATATAGAAAATAGGCATACAAGTAGTGATATAGGCCTTATTCGGGCCATTTTGAATGAAATTGCGTCCAAAAACCATTCAAATGCTCTTTTAATGTGATTTCAAGCCTTATATGCCTCTAAATAGGTAAGAATGACATGTTAAGAGGAAGAATGAGGTAATTTGATTAAAAATATAGAAAATAGGCATACAAGTAGTGATATAGGCCTTATTCGGGCCATTTTGAATGAAATTGCGTCCAAAAACCATTCAAATGCTCTTTTAATGTGATTTAAGCCTTAGATGCCTCTAACTAGGTAAGAATGACATGTTAAGAGGAAGAATGAGGTAATTTGATTAAAAATATAGAAAATAGGCATACAAGTAGTGATATAGGCCTTATTCGGGCCATTTTGAATGAAATTGCGTCCAAAAACCATTCAAATGCTCTTTTAATGTGATTTCAAGCTTAGTGCCTCTAACTAGGTAAGAATGACATGTTAAGAGGAAGAATGAGGTAATTTGATTAAAAATATAGAAAATAGGCATACAAGTAGTGATATAGGCCTTATTCGGGCCATTTTGATGAAATTGCGTCCAAAACCATTCAAATGCTCTTTTAATGTGATTTCAAGCCTTATCTGCCTCTAATAGGTAAGAATGACATGTTAAGAGGAAGAATGAGGTAATTTGATTAAAAATATAGAAAATAGGCATACAAGTAGTGATATAGGCCTTATTCGGGCCATTTTGAATGAAATTGCGTCCAAAAACCATTCAAATGCTCTTTTAATGTGATTTCAAGCCTTAGCCTCTAAATAGGTAAGAATGACATGTTAAGAGGAAGAATGAGGTAATTTGATTAAAAATATAGAAAATAGGCATACAAGTAGTGATATAGGCCTTATTCGGGCCATTTTGATGAAATTGCGTCCAAAAACCATTCAAATGCTTTTAATGTGATTTCAAGCTTATATGCCTCTAAATAGGTAAGAATGACATGTTAAAGGAAGAATGAGGTAATTTGATTAAAAATATAGAAAATAGGCATACAAGTAGTGATATAGGCCTTATTCGGGCCATTTTGAATGAATTGCGTCCAAAAACCATTCAAATGCTCTTTTAATGTGATTTCAAGCCTTAGTGCCTCTAACTAGGTAAATGACATGTTAAGAGGAAGAATGAGGTAATTTGATTAAAAATATAGAAAATAGGCATACAAGTAGTGATATAGGCCTTATTCGGGCCATTTTGAATGAAATTGCGTCCAAAAACCATTCAAATGGTCTTTTAATGTGATTTCAAGCTTGCCTCTAATAGGTAAGAATGACATGTTAAGAGGAAGAATGAGGTAATTTGATTAAAAATATAGAAAATAGGCATACAAGTAGTGATATAGGCCTTATTCGGGCCATTTTGAATGAAATTGCGTCCAAAAACCATTCAAATGCTCTTTTAATGTGATTTCAAGCCTTAGCTGCCTCTAACTAGGTAATAATGACATGTTAAGAGGAAGAATGAGGTAATTTGATTAAAAATATAGAAAATAGGCATACAAGTAGTGATATAGGCCTTATTCGGGCCATTTTGAATGAAATTGCGTCCAAAAACCATTCAAATGCTCTTTTAATGTGATTTCAAGCCTTAGTGCCTCTAACTAGGTAAGAATGACATGTTAAGAGGAAGAATGAGGTAATTTGATTAAAAATATAGAAAATAGGCATACAAGTAGTGATATAGGCCTTATTCGGGCCATTTTGAATGAAATTGCGTCCAAAAAACCATTCAAATGCTCTTTTAATGTGATTTCAAGCTTATATGCCTCTAAATAGGTAAGAATGACATGTTAAGAGGAAGAATGAGGTAATTTGATTAAAAATATAGAAAATAGGCATACAAGTAGTGATATAGGCCTTATTCGGGCCATTTTGAATGAAATTGCGTCCAAAAACCATTCAAATGGTCTTTTAATGTGATTTCAAGCTTAGTGCCTCTAAATAGGTAAGAATGACATGTTAAAAGGAAGAATGAGGTAATTTGATTAAAAATATAGAAAATAGGCATACAAGTAGTGATATAGGCCTTATTCGGGCCATTTTGAATGAAATTGCGTCCAAAAACCATTCAAATGCTCTTTTAATGTGATTTCAAGCCTTAGATGCCTCTAAATAGGTAAGAATGACATGTTAAGAGGAAGAATGAGGTAATTTGATTAAAAATATAGAAAATAGGCATACAAGTAGTGATATAGGCCTTATTCGGGCCATTTTGAATGAAATTGCGTCCAAAAAACCATTCAAATGCTCTTTTAATGTGATTTCAAGCCTTATATGCCTCTAAATAGGTAAAATGACATGTTAAGAGGAAATGAGGTAATTTGATTAAAAATATAGAAAATAGGCATACAAGTAGTGATATAGGCCTTATTCGGGCCATTTTGAATGAAATTGCGTCCAAAAACCATTCAAATGCTCTTTTAATGTGATTTCAAGCCTTAGATGCCTCTAACTAGGTAAGAATGACATGTTAAGAGGAAGAATGAGGTAATTTGATTAAAAATATAGAAAATAGGCATACAAGTAGTGATATAGGCCTTATTCGGGCCATTTTGAATGAAATTGCGTCCAAAAACCATTCAAATGCTCTTTTAATGTGATTTCAAGCCTTATATGCCTCTAAAGGTAAGAATGACATGTTAAGAGGAAGAATGAGGTAATTTGATTAAAAATATAGAAAATAGGCATACAAGTAGTGATATAGGCCTTATTCGGGCCATTTTGAATGAAATTGCGTCCAAAAACCATTCAAATGCTTTTAATGTGATTTCAAGCCTTATGCCTCTAACTAGGTAAGAATGACATGTTAAGAGGAAGAATGAGGTAATTTGATTAAAAATATAGAAAATAGGCATACAAGTAGTGATATAGGCCTTATTCGGGCCATTTTGAATGAAATTGCGTCCAAAAACCATTCAAATGCTCTTTTAATGTGATTTCAAGCCTTAGTGCCTCTAACTAGGTAAATGACATGTTAAGAGGAAGAATGAGGTAATTTGATTAAAAATATAGAAAATAGGCATACAAGTAGTGATATAGGCCTTATTCGGGCCATTTTGAATGAAATTGCGTCCAAAAACCATTCAAATGCTCTTTTAATGTGATTTCAAGCCTTATATGCCTCTAACTAGGTAAGAATGACATGTTAAGAGGAAGAATGAGGTAATTTGATTAAAAATATAGAAAATAGGCATACAAGTAGTGATATAGGCCTTATTCGGGCCATTTTGAATGAAATTGCGTCCAAAAACCATTCAAATGCTCTTTTAATGTGATTTCAAGCCTTATATGCCTCTAAATAGGTAAGAATGACATGTTAAGAGGAAGAATGAGGTAATTTGATTAAAAATATAGAAAATAGGCATACAAGTAGTGATATAGGCCTTATTCGGGCCATTTTGAATGAAATTGCGTCCAAAAACCATTCAAATGCTCTTTTAATGTGATTTCAAGCCTTATATGCCTCTAAATAGGTAATAATGACATGTTAAGAGGAAGAATGAGGTAATTTGATTAAAAATATAGAAAATAGGCATACAAGTAGTGATATAGGCCTTATTCGGGCCATTTTGAATGAAATTGCGTCCAAAAACCATTCAAATGCTCTTTTAATGTGATTTCAAGCCTTATGCCTCTAACTAGGTAAGAATGACATGTTAAGAGGAAGAATGAGGTAATTTGATTAAAAATATAGAAAATAGGCATACAAGTAGTGATATAGGCCTTATTCGGGCCATTTTGAATGAAATTGCGTCCAAAAACCATTCAAATGCTCTTTTAATGTGATTTCAAGCCTTATATGCCTCTAAATAGGTAAGAATGACATGTTAAGAGGAAGAATGAGGTATTTGATTAAAAATATAGAAAATAGGCATACAAGTAGTGATATAGGCCTTATTCGGGCCATTTTGAATGAAATTGCGTCCAAAAACATTCAAATGCTCTTTTAATGTGATTTCAAGCCTTAGTGCCTCTAACTAGGTAATAATGACATGTTAAGAGGAAGAATGAGGTAATTTGATTAAAAATATAGAAAATAGGCATACAAGTAGTGATATAGGCCTTATTCGGGCCATTTTAATGAAATTGCGTCCAAAAACCATTCAAATGGTCTTTTAATGTGATTTCAAAGCCTTATATGCCTCTAATAGGTAAGAATGACATGTTAAGAGGAAGAATGAGGTAATTTGATTAAAAAATATAGAAAATAGGCATACAAGTAGTGATATAGGCCTTATTCGGGCCATTTTGATGAAATTGCGTCCAAAAACCATTCAAATGCTCTTTTAATGTGATTTCAAGCCTTATGCCTCTAACTAGGTAAGAATGACATGTTAAGAGGAAGAATGAGGTAATTTGATTAAAAATATAGAAAATAGGCATACAAGTAGTGATATAGGCCTTATTCGGGCCATTTTGAATGAAATTGCGTCCAAAAACATTCAAATGCTCTTTTAATGTGATTTCAAGCCTTATATGCCTCTAAATAGGTAAGAATGACATGTTAAGAGGAAGAATGAGGTAATTTGATTAAAAATATAGAAAATAGGCATACAAGTAGTGATATAGGCCTTATTCGGCCATTTTGAATGAAATTGCGTCCAAAATTCAAATGCTCTTTTAATGTGATTTCAAGCCTTAGCCTCTAACTAGGTAAGAATGACATGTTAAGAGGAAGAATGAGGTAATTTGATTAAAAATATAGAAAATAGGCATACAAGTAGTGATATAGGCCTTATTCGGGCCATTTTGAATGAAATTGCGTCCAAAAACCATTCAAATGCTCTTTTAATGTGATTTCAAGCCTTAGCTGCCTCTAACTAGGTAAGAATGACATGTTAAGAGGAAGAATGAGGTAATTTGATTAAAAATATAGAAAATAGGCATACAAGTAGTGATATAGGCCTTATTCGGGCCATTTTGAATGAAATTGCGTCCAAAAACCATTCAAATGCTCTTTTAATGTGATTTCAAGCCTTAGCTGCCTCTAACTAGGTAATAATGACATGTTAAGAGGAAGAATGAGGTAATTTGATTAAAAAATATAGAAAATAGGCATACAAGTAGTGATATAGGCCTTATTCGGGCCATTTTGAATGAAATTGCGTCCAAAAACCATTCAAATGCTCTTTTAATGTGATTTCAAGCCTTAGCTGCCTCTAATAGGTAAGAATGACATGTTAAGAGGAAGAATGAGGTAATTTGATTAAAAATATAGAAAATAGGCATACAAGTAGTGATATAGGCCTTATTCGGGCCATTTTGAATGAAATTGCGTCCAAAAACCATTCAAATGCTCTTTTAATGTGATTTCAAGCCTTAGCTGCCTCTAACTAGGTAAGAATGACATGTTAAGAGGAAAATGAGGTAATTTGATTAAAAATATAGAAAATAGGCATACAAGTAGTGATATAGGCCTTATTCGGGCCATTTTGAATGAAATTGCGTCCAAAAACCATTCAAATGCTCTTTTAATGTGATTTCAAGCCTTAGCTGCCTCTAACTAGGTAAGAATGACATGTTAAGAGGAAGAATGAGGTAATTTGATTAAAAATATAGAAAATAGGCATACAAGTAGTGATATAGGCCTTATTCGGGCCATTTTGAATGAAATTGCGTCCAAAAACCATTCAAATGCTCTTTTAATGTGATTTCAAGCCTTAGCTGCCTCTAACTAGGTAAGAATGACATGTTAAGAGGAAGAATGAGGTAATTTGATTAAAAATATAGAAAATAGGCATACAAGTAGTGATATAGGCCTTATTCGGGCCATTTTGAATGAAATTGCGTCCAAAAACCATTCAAATGCTCTTTTTAATGTGATTTCAAGCCTTAGCTGCCTCTAACTAGGTAAGAATGACATGTTAAGAGGAAGAATGAGGTAATTTGATTAAAAATATAGAAAAGGCATACAAGTAGTGATATAGGCCTTATTCGGGCCATTTTGAATGAAATTGCGTCCAAAAACCATTCAAATGCTCTTTTAATGTGATTTCAAGCCTTATGCCTCTAACTAGGTAAGAATGACATGTTAAGAGGAAGAATGAGGTAATTTGATTAAAAATATAGAAAATAGGCATACAAGTAGTGATATAGGCCTTATTCGGGCCATTTTGAATGAAATTGCGTCCAAAAACCATTCAAATGCTCTTTTAATGTGATTTCAAGCCTTAGCTGCCTCTAAATAGGTAAGAATGACATGTTAAGGAAGAATGAGGTAATTTGATTAAAAATAGAAAATAGGCATACAAGTAGTGATATAGGCCTTATTCGGGCCATTTTGAATGAAATTGCGTCCAAAAACCATTCAAATGCTCTTTTAATGTGATTTCAAGCTTAGCTGCCTCTAACTAGGTAAGAATGACATGTTAAGAGGAAGAATGAGGTAATTTGATTAAAAATATAGAAAATAGGCATACAAGTAGTGATATAGGCCTTATTCGGGCCATTTTGAATGAAATTGCGTCCAAAAACCATTCAAATGCTCTTTTAATGTGATTTCAAGCCTTAGCTGCCTCTAACTAGGTAAGAATGACATGTTAAGAGGAAGAATGAGGTAATTTGATTAAAAATATAGAAAATAGGCATACAAGTAGTGATATAGGCCTTATTCGGGCCATTTTGAATGAAATTGCGTCCAAAAACCATTCAAATGCTCTTTTAATGTGATTTCAAGCCTTATTGCCTCTAAATAGGTAAGAATGACATGTTAAGAGGAAGAATGAGGTAATTTGATTAAAAATATAGAAAATAGGCATACAAGTAGTGATATAGGCCTTATTCGGGCCATTTTGAATGAAATTGCGTAAAAAACTTCAAATGCTCTTTTAATGTGATTTCAAGCGCTGCCTCTAACTAGGTAAAATGACATGTTAAGAGGAAGAATGAGGTAATTTGATTAAAAATATAGAAAATAGGCATACAAGTAGTGATATAGGCCTTATTCGGGCCATTTTGAATGAAATTGCGTCCAAAAACCATTCAAATGCCTTTTAATGTGATTTCAAGCCTTAGCTGCTCTAACTAGGTAAGAATGACATGTTAAGAGGAAGAATGAGGTAATTTGATTAAAAATATAGAAAATAGGCATACAAGTAGTGATATAGGCCTTATTCGGGCCATTTTGAATGAAATTGCGTCCAAAAACCATTCAAATGCTCTTTTAATGTGATTTCAAGCCTTATATGCCTCTAAATAGGTAAGAATGACATGTTAAAGGAAATGAGGTAATTTGATTAAAAATATAGAAAATAGGCATACAAGTAGTGATATAGGCCTTATTCGGCCATTTTGAATGAAATTGCGTCCAAAAACCATTCAAATGCTCTTTTAATGTGATTTCAAAGCCTTAGCTGCCTCTAATAGGTAAGAATGACATGTTAAGAGGAAGAATGAGGTAATTTGATTAAAAATATAGAAAATAGGCATACAAGTAGTGATATAGGCCTTATTCGGGCCATTTTGAATGAAATTGCGTCCAAAAACCATTCAAATGCTCTTTTTAATGTGATTTCAAGCCTTAGATGCCTCTAACTAGGTAATAATGACATGTTAAGAGGAAGAATGAGGTAATTTGATTAAAAATATAGAAAATAGGCATACAAGTAGTGATATAGGCCTTATTCGGGCCATTTTGAATGAAATTGCGTCCAAAAACCATTCAAATGCTCTTTTAATGTGATTTCAAGCCTTAGCTGCCTCTAATAGGTAAGAATGACATGTTAAGAGGAAGAATGAGGTAATTTGATTAAAAATATAGAAAATAGGCATACAAGTAGTGATATAGGCCTTATTCGGGCCATTTTGAATGAAATTGCGTCCAAAAACCATTCAAATGCTCTTTTAATGTGATTTCAAGCCTTTGCCTCTAAGGTAAGAATGACATGTTAAGAGGAAGAATGAGGTAATTTGATTAAAAATATAGAAAATAGGCATACAAGTAGTGATATAGGCCTTATTCGGGCCATTTTGAATGAAATTGCGTCCAAAAACCATTCAAATGCTTTTTTAATGTGATTTCAAGCCTTATGCCTCTAAATAGGTAATAATGACATGTTAAGAGGAAGAATGAGGTAATTTGATTAAAAATATAGAAAATAGGCATACAAGTAGTGATATAGGCCTTATTCGGGCCATTTTGAATGAAATTGCGTCCAAAAC